>NW_020230671.1:156450-166450 GCF_003227715.2 Harpegnathos saltator | reverse complement strand
ACGCGGGATAACGCTGCAACAATGACCTTGCCATTTTGCCGGACGAATTTAACCCTTTGCACTCGGAGCCATCTCAGGAACGTTATCTACCAACAACTCGGCGACACTTTCGTAGGAAAATGTAAAAAACAGGAATCTCATCATATTAGGGAGACTAGAGGGTCAGATTGCTGAAGAATCGTGCTTGTTTTTGACAATATTTTCTGACGAACTGAATAAACGTGCGAGAATGAAAATTTTAGGTATATTTATACAACATATGAAGAGTAGAGAAATTTTGTTTATTAACAAATACTCATATAAATATACGATATATATAGCTGAAATATACTCTCCTTTTTTTTTCAAGTTGTCGTTTTTGCAGTAATATCTCGGCTCTCGGTAGTCCGATCAGAGCGAATTTTAGCTAGAAATCTTGAGCAAAATCAACAAAATGGCAACTATTATTGGTAAAAAATTCAAATTTTTCAGTTCTTTTGCAATAAAAAAATTAATATCTCGAAATGAAATATTTTGATGGAGTTGTCCGTGGTTCATCCGAGAGCCAAATGAACAAATATCACTGTTTTAAAATTTCAAATCGATACGAAGCTCAGTTTCGGAGAAATCATTCGGCGAAAAGTTGAACAATAATTATTTCGAGAAAAGCGCGTTTAAAGTTTAAGTGGATTTATATGAGTATATTTATATGAGTATTTGTTAATAAACAAAATTTTTCTGCTATTCATATGTTGTATAAATATACCTAAAATTTTCATTCTCGCACATTTACTCAATTCGTCACGAAATATTATCAAAAACAAGCAGCAGATTTTTCAGTAATCTGACCCTCCAGTCCTCTTAAATGGTGTAATTTTGAAACCAAGTAATTTATTGCAATGATATGTAGTTTATATGAATCCTTAAACATATTGAGGAACATATTTCTGACAAAAAAATCAAAATTTTACATCTTATATTTTTCTACTGTGTGGAAACATCTGAAACAATCACCGATATGCATTGCAGATTCCTTGATACATATTGTACGAAATGTACTCACACACTCATCTTTCTCAAATAAATACTCGGTTTCTTTACGTGTTGATATTAAAGAAATGTTGATACCACTGTGAATGCACTCTTCACATGTTCTCTTTCTATATAACACCGGCTGATATTTGTTTACATATATCTCAGTATATATACCATGTATTTCGGTTTGATTTCTCGTGACATTTGAGTGAAGAAACTTCAAGAAAGCATGTATTTTTGAAAAATTTGCGCCTGCGTAAGTTTATCCTGTATAATCACTAATAAAGTCTTTATGTCCCCTGAAAGGGGACATCCGAGAGGTTTGCTAGACTTACGAGTGCAAAGGGTTAAGTTACCCCTTCTCGAGCTGCCCCACCTCGATAGGAGTCACAATCGGTCCCTCTTCTACGTCACCTTCCGTCAAACTTGGACCTTCGCTCCGCCTGGAGAACGAAACGGACAAGGGCGCTTGCAGGGTGCCGCTGCCGTAAACCGCGATTCGACAGGGTGGACAGTGGATACGAAAGGGGCTGCTTCTTGAGAGAATATTTTTACTGCCTGATCGCCGGCTGAATTATGCACAGTTATTGCAAGCGCTATCTACTCAGGACACGCGTGTCATCGCGCGGCGCGGTGAAAAGGAGACCGAGAAAGAGGAAGGGATCGCTCGCGCGCGATTTCGTCCGGAGCATTTTATTTCGGAGATCGCGCCGTCGCGCGATGAGAGAGAGGCAGTGCGAGAAGAAAGGGAGATTACGCAAGAGAGAGAGAGAGAGAGAGAGAGAGGAGCGAACGTATCCCGTCAGATTCGTCGCGAAATCGCAAAATTTCAATCGCGTTGCTTTGCGACGAGCGACGCGACGGTGTCTCGCGGCGAGCGCGTTTTGCACGCGAAGAAAAACTCCCCGCTGCCAGCTGGTTCGCTCGATTATCAGATCGTGCACGGGTCGATGGAGAGAGAGCGAGAGAGAGCGAGAGAGAGAGAGAGAGAGAGAGAGAGAGGAGCGCGGCCGGATCGGATCGTTGCCGAGACAAAGCCGCGGATCGTCGGTTTCCGTGTCGGGGCGGGTGCGCAAAGTGTAGCGCGTGTGTTCTGTGCAGCGCGATGTCGGGGATCGCGATCGAGGGCGCGACAGCCGACGACGACGACGACGCCGACGACATCGGCGTCGCACGGGCGTTTCGGGGCTTTCATCATTATGAGACATTAGTTTTGCGTGGTTGGTCGCGCGCGCTCGCGCGCCGCCCTTTGCCCCGGTAAATGGCGCCGGCACGTTCGATCGATCGCGAAACAAACATTATAAAATGACACGCGGCGGCCACGCGAATGCGGATGACATATTCGCGTGGAAACGCAGCTGCGTTAATTTATTCGACGCGCTATTGTACACACGTAGCTAAACGAATATTCATTACGATCTCGACTCGATATCACTATTAAAAATATACGTGTGTATGTGCGTGCGCGCGGATACATCGAGAATTGACACGCGCGTGCTGCACGCAACGTCGACGTCGCGGTTGCTTCTCGCGCGAACGGCCGGCAGATATTCGCGCGATTCGCTCCGGAATTCTTCCTTCTCCGCCGAAAGAGGGTCCCGTACATTTATCTTCCCATTCACCCCTGAAAATTCTTTCACCTTACGGCTTTCTCATACCTTCGGACCGTGTCACCTTCGCCTTTCCGGCTCCCTCGGAGTCGCTCCTACGCGGACGACGGTAGGGCAAGGGTGACTACTTCCAGCCTGTCGCTGTCACGCTCACGAGAGACGCGTCGGCGTTGTTCTCCATTCGCAACCGGCCGATCCGCCGGGACCGTATTTGCCGAACGCTCTCTCGGCGGAACGAATATACGAGTCCGCTCGCTCGTACCGCTCGCTCGCGCGGCCGAGAGTCCAACGAGAGGCGGGACGAGCAGGCAGGTACCTGCTCGGGCCAGACTCGGCCTTTCCCGAAAACCTGAAATTGGGCCCGAGCGAGCGAGAGTGAGAAGGAGGAAGAGAGAGCCGAGAACGAAGAACGGACAGGTCGGAATGCGGGAGCGTACAGAGCGAGAGAGAGAGAGAGAGAGAGAGCGAGAGAGAGCGAGAGAGAGAGAGAGAGAGAGAGAGAGAGAGAGAGAGAGAGAGAGAGGGGGCTATGCGGACGGACGAGGAAGCTCATACGATTGAGTACGGCGCACACCGACGAGGAGACGCCCGCCGACCCGGTCCTTGTGTATGCACCGGTGCGTGCACCGTGCGCCGCTACCTGGCGAGGGACAAATCCCTAGTGCCGCGTGTGATTAAGTCCTTTTCACGGAGTCGCGGATCGAAAGGAAAGGAGAGAAGGACCCCGCACGTCAGGCACCAGCAGGACGAGGGGCGGCAGCCAGGAGAAGGATGAGGTGGAAAGTGGATGGATGGTAAGGAGGGACGCGAAGAGCGGGAGGGGGGCCGAGGAGAGGGAAGAAAAGGGCACTACGGACTTCGGCTCCGCGGCACCGGCATTGTGCGCGTCCTCGAGGATAAAAGACGAGGGCGGGCGGGCGGCGGCGCGGAGCACGGGGCGAGGAAAGAGAAGGTGAATGGGGCGAGGGTAGAGGGGCGGGAGGGCTGAGCGGAGAGGGCCCTCGGGGAGGAGAGGGAACCACGGACATTCATCACAAAGCCGGGTGCTCCAGGGCGGACGGGCGCGGCTCCAGCGGCTCCGAATGTAGGAAACTACCTGAGAGTGCACCGCCGCCGCCGCCGCCGCCGCCGCCGCCGCCGTCGCCGCCGCCGCCGCCGCCACCACCGCCACCGCCGCCACCGTCGTTGCCTCTCCGCTGTGCGCGCGTTACTACCCTCCTTTCTCCGTCGGGGGCTTTGCGGTGCTGCTCTCTCCTTCTTGGCGTTTCCTCGGAAATCGCCGCTTCCCGGCGCGCGCGTTATCCGGCCCGTTATTCCGGATGCGAGCGCAGTTCCGGAGGTGAGCGAGCGGACGCGAGTCGGCCAATCGGCGTTTAATCGACGTCCGGATACGACATCGAGTTACCGTTCGGCGAGAGGGAAAAAAGAGGCGGAATGGGGGGGAACGGAGGTGGAAACAGCGCGAGGCACTCTCGAAGCTGGGAGCGGCGACGAGACACGCTCGCGTTTTTCTTCCGCGCGCGCGCGCGAGTTGCGCGAATGAACCGCGAGGCGGCTTTTTCGTCGCGAGCGCGCGAACACGCGGCGAAACGTTCCAGGCGCGCGGTAAATAATAAATGGCGCTTTTAGATATGCGCGTGTACGTCTACGCGCGTTTTACTACCGACGGCGGCGGCAGCCGGCGCGCGCGCGAGCCGTAAAATCGCGGCGTAATAAAACAATCGATGGGCCGATATTTTTCGCGGGCCCGCGATAGCTGCGCGTCGGGGCTGGAAAGGGCACGTCAAGGCGCGCAGTTGCGTCAGATCTTCGCGTGCGTTTTTTTCTTTCGCGATCCTGTCGTTCTCACTGCTCTCTTTCCCCCTCGCGAGCCCGCCGTGCGATTTATCGCCCGGCGAATGCTCATTACTCGTTCGCACTGAACAAAGGTACGGCCCGCGTGTCTCTTCCCCTCCCCCCCCCACAATCTCTCGTTAATGAGAGAGATATCTGATGACATTTTAAAATAATAACCAACAACGATTAACGACTCGCGGATCTTCAGTCTCGACGAGCATCGCGACTTTCTTACGCGAGGGACACCAGGGGGAGAAAAAGGAGAGAGGGTGTACATTTTAATAAACCCGATGTCATTCTAATTGTTTCAGTATGTCTTGTTATATAACAATATGCTCTCTTGCCCCCTGCTTCCCCTATATATATCTCTCTCTCTCTTTCTCTTTCCCTCTTTATCTCTCTTTCTTCCGCCAGCATGGTATTTTCTCCAGATTAAAGAAGCGGACCGTTATTGAAAACTGGCCGGAAAGGAGGGTCGTCGTCGTGTCTCGTTCTTCATTTTATTCACTCTGTGTCTCTCTCTCTCTCTCTCTCTCTCTCTCTCTCTCTCTCTCTCTCTCTCTCTCTCTCTCTGTTTCTCTCACTCTCTCTCTCTCTCTCTCCGGGTGGAAGAGCGGTCGTCGACGCGATGTGACTCGACGCGACGCAAAGCTGCACGACACGACGCGGAGTGACCTCATGATGCTTTCTCGGAAGCGGCGTGGCACCAGGAATTTTCGAGGCGAGCTGAGAAGAGGGACAGAGAGTCGGGCCGAACGACGCCCTGAGGGTTTAGGAGGCGTGGTGGTCTGCAGTACGCACGGGACAAAGAGTGAAAGAGGGACCGAGTTAAAATCTTTATTAACACCGACCGCGCGCACTACCTCGAAAGAACGCATCGCGGCCGATCCTTTTCTGCTCCCCTTTCCTCCCTTTTCCTCCTCCCCCCGCGCTCCGTTTCGTCGTTGTCGTCGTCGTCGCCGTCGTCGCCGTCGTCGCCGTCGTCGTCGCGAACGAGACCGACGCGCCTCTCGCGAACTCGCAAGAATTAATTCGCCGGTCGGAACTCGCGGCGACGAGAGTTGAGAGAGAAAAAGGGACACGCATACACACGGGAGCAGCGTTAACGCGACGCTATAAGTACGAAAGGGTTAATTTCGAGCCCGCACGTGTACTCGTACTTGTCACATTCGCTATTCCCATTCCTCCGTGGCGTTCCTCTTGCACGTTTCAACGTGCTTCGTCCGCAGATTCCCATAGATTCGACGGCGAGTAAAATTCCGTCGGTCCATCGCGGATCGTACGTTTTGCCGGTTCCGAAAAACTTCCCCTCTTCCACCCTGTCCCTCTCACGAGAGAACTCACGGATGAGAGCCAGCCCGCCGCCACCGAGTGCCAAAGAATAACGTGGAACGTGGCATCGGTGGCGGGCTGTGATGGTATTACCCAATAACAAACGTCAAAAAGCAAAGAAATGTACGTACACTCTTTCGCTGTCACTCCCGTGTCACTTTCCGTCTCTGTCTGTCTTTACCTGTCTCGATCTGACGCCAAGTAAGACGCGAGTGACACGAAGTGCTGCGGGGGCGGAGTGGAAAAGGCGGCGGGATGGAGAGGAGACAAGGACGTATCGATAAGGATAAAGAGGGACAGTCGCGGAGGTAGGGAGAGATAAATAAAGACGGGCGGATGCGGAGCGAAGCGGGTAAGGACGGAAATAGGGGAGAGATAGGTAGAGAGAGAGAGAGAGAGAGAGAGAGAGAGGGGGGGGGAGGGAGAGAGAGGGCCAACAGCGAGTGAGAAAAGGAGGAGCAGGGCGAGACGGGAGGCGATAGAGAGAAAAGACAGGTGGAGGCGAGCGGGAAAGAGAGAGCAAGAGCGGGAGAGAGAGAGAAAGAGAGCGAGACAGGGACAGGGGAAAGAGAAAAAACGAAAGAGAGAGAGAGAGAGAGAGAGAGAGAGAGAGAGAAAGAGAGATTCTCCTCGCTCCTCTTTCGATTCCTTTCCTCCGAGGACTTTCCACGCGCGGAGCGCGCACAGCAGCGCGAGCGGTTTTACAGAAAATAAATGTGTACAGAGAGAGAGAGAGAGAGAGAGAGAGAGAGAGAGAGAGAGAGAGAGAGAGAGAGAGAGAGAGAGAGAGAGAGGAGAGGGGGACTCACGACTAAAAAGATGATTACTGCTTCGCCAGGAGAGCGCGAGTCGATGGTACCGCGAGAGCAATTATCGATCATGCAAAGTATGTGGCCGCAAGATCGTACGTTGAAAAATCGTGCGGAACCTCGCGCGCGCGAGCGAGCGAACGAGCGAGAGCCCGCCCCGTTTTATTAAAGTAACGTAATCCACCAGCGGCCGGTAAAAATTATAGCCATTATCTGCATTATCGCGTATCAGGTTCCGCGCGGGCCACGCCCGGCCGCTTATTAACTTCATTAACTAATCAGGATTTCGAAAGGTGCGTACATGCGTGCGCGTTCTCGTACGTGCGGCGCGCGCGCATGAATATGTAACCGCGACAAATAACATTACGTGCCGGGCGGACGCAACTGATTTTACGCACCTGCGTAACGCGGAGGGCGGGGGGGGGGATGGCGCAGATTTGATCGGGCCAGGAACCGTTCCCAACGGTTTCGCCGCGACAGGATCGGGAACGAGGAGGAAGGGTAGGCATCGCGGCGCAGCGCTCGATAAGAACGCCGACGCGATCGTCGTCGAGGCCTGTGATAATGCCGCGGCGTGCATGAAAATTCGATATCTACGTTAAATAATGCAGTTTCTAACGAGCACGCGCGCGTGCGATAGAACTTTAATGGACGGCTTCTCGGACGCGACTTCCGAGTTGATCTCTCATTAAAATTTGATACGTCATCGCTCGGCCGCGACTCCTCGCAACTTCCAACATTCAATATCTCGGCAATTAAGCGTCGAATGAAATTTCCGTGCGAGCGAAAGGGAGAAAGAGAGCGAGCGAAAGAGAGAGAGAGAGAGAGAGAGAGAGAGAGAGAGGCAGGGCAAAGTCGAAGTTGAGTCTACTTAAAATTAATCGAGAAGCCGAGGTTTTCTTATTTATCTTATTACACCGGCGCGAAGCTCTCTCAGCTCGCGAGAGTCCCTCCATTTTTTATGTCGGGAATATACGTCCTTTTAATTAGGTTTCTCCTCTGGAAATTTTCTCGTAGGGAGAAAAGCCAGAATACGTCGCGCTGTCGTGGATCCTCGTTCGTCGACGATGGCGCATCTCGCGTATGAGCGAGGATCACATCAGCTCACAGAGCACAGGAGTCGGGGGAGGGGGAGGATGGGAGGGGGCTCGTCGTCCCGGTGAAATATTCCCAAAGCGTAGATACCGGAGCCCTCGGCGATCGAGAGGTCGCTGCGCGATCGAATCGAACGTAGGTAAAAAACAAGGCGCGCGAGGGTTCTTGGAGTGATAATCGAACGAAGGCGACACGTCGCTCGCATCTCGTGGAATCCTCCGGACGTGCCCGACGGACGGCTGGAGTCTGTCTGTTTTACGTGCTGGCGAAAAAAACAGCCTGAGAGATAAAATGACGTACGCGCGAGCGTACGTACGAGAGGGAGGGCCTCGCGCGAATAAACGCGCGCGCGCGCGCGGAAGAGCGAGCGAGCGTGCGCGGCGCGGATCGACGATAAAAAGGAAGCGCTCCGCCGCGCTCTGTCCTTGGACCCCAATAATTTAACGAGCGGGGCCGGGACCCTTCTAACGATAATTTCCTCTGGAAAGGGATCGGACCTTCTCTCACCGTGACGTAACGGCGGATTCATCGCGGAACAACGACGCGTCTGTCTGCCTATCTATCTGTCTCTGTGTCCGTCTCCTTCTCGCCCGCTCCCCTCCCCCCACCGCCCTCACTCTCTCTCTCTCTCTCTCTCTCTCTCTCTCTCTCTCTCTGTCTGTCTGTCTGTCTGTCTGTCTGTCTGTCTGTCTCTCTCGCTCCCTGGATGTGCGGACTCGCGAGCAGCTCTCGGATAAAACACGCCGCGAGGAACGGCGATTTGTCGGTCGTGACGCGTCGCCGCAGTAAGTGTGCACGCGCGATTAATCCGGCGGGGTGTTTCGCGGTAGAAAAAATCGCCGCCGCGTGTAATGTGTTTTGGAAAATTCCGAGCAAGCGCCGCTTTAGCTTTAGCCGTTCGCTCGCTCGCGCGCCGGGAGATCCCGCCGCGGCGTGTGTGTACCGTGGATGATAAAGTTATCGCGCGACGTTATCGCAGAGCAACTCGTTTATCAGGACCCGGTCGAGGTTGCCTCAGAGAGAAAGAGAGCTAACGAAAACGCGCGTTGGCCGTTGCGCCGCTGCGGTGTATAGTCATCGGAACGTAAATATCGTCGAGCGGACGATGACCTCAGAAAATATCAGCGTAAAATGCGCGCACGCACAATGCCGGCTGAGAATGCACGGCGCTGAAACGTATCTAATTTTCTAAACGCACGCGCCGATCGATTCGCGACGGAAGACAAATAACGCAGCGGCGACATGACAACGGCGATAAACTGATTTGCAGAGGAGGGAAAAAAGGAGGAAAGAGAGAAGGAAAAAACGCGTTAATCGCGCGCGCAGCGATATTCGCAGGAGTTTCGGCGAGGAGGAGCCTCGTATTAAGCGCGAAGATGAACGGCGAGAGCGCGTCGTATCGATCTGGTTGTTGCGTGTACGCTGTAAGATACATACATACATGCAAGTGTGTGTGTGTGTGTGTGTGTGTGTGTATAAACACATTTATACGTACACATATACATTATATATATATATATAAACAAAATAATCGTTTTGCTACGTGGAGCATAGGAGGCGCATGGTAAATTGCATTTTGAAATGATTAATTTCTTATAACGCGGTAAACTGATAATTTCGGGTATAATGGAAGTTAACGGATTCCGAGCAGTTTTTGCTCGATTTTTCTCGGGTAACCAAATAGAGCTGCAAAAATGATTTCCACGAAAATGTAATGGAGAACAATATTGCGCGCACGCGGCATAAAAGTGCGCTTGTAAAAATACACAGGAATATCCCTTTAGGGGGAACAAGCGATTTAGATTGAATGTAAATAAAATCAATGCCGTTTTTGCACGACATTTGCTTTATTGCTAAACAATACCGGGTGCGTGCGACGAAGATACTCGTATACGGGGTGTCCCGGAGCACGCACTACGGCCGTACAGCCGCTCCGCGCCGCGCCGCGCCGCGTCGCGCGTTCTCGTTTTCTTTCTGGCGAGAGGCCTCTCGGCGGACGGAGGGATTTTTATCGTCTCGCGTTCGCGACGTTTCGTGCTTCCAACTTTCGGTGCACGGCGATGCTCGATCATCGGACGACCGGTCGCCTCCGCGTCCACGAGGGCTCGCCCGGACAGAGATCCACGTTTCCCAGGGAGCAATGACACCGCGAAGTCTCTCGTCTCTCCGACATTTTTCGGGACGCGGAGGGTCCTGTTTCTCTTTCTTTCTTTCTTTCTTTCCTTCTTTCTTTCTTCAGAGGCGAGCGATCCGATTTCAACGTGGAAAAAGGCGCTGCCGCGCCGCATGCACCCACGGCTCGTC
>NW_020230671.1:136450-153950 GCF_003227715.2 Harpegnathos saltator | reverse complement strand
AGCGTC
The DNA here is from genome assembly GCF_003227715.2 of Harpegnathos saltator. Taxonomy (NCBI): domain Eukaryota; kingdom Metazoa; phylum Arthropoda; class Insecta; order Hymenoptera; family Formicidae; genus Harpegnathos; species Harpegnathos saltator. The sequence continues at coordinate 153,944 of NW_020230671.1, read as the reverse complement.
GCGAGCGAGGAATCCGCGTGGCCGCGACGGCGGCCGATCGCACGCACGGACCAAATCTTTCCGACCGCGCGACCTCTCGCTCTCGTTCTCTCACTCTCTCTCTCTCTCTCTCTCTCTCTCTCTCTCTCTCTCTCTCTCTCTCTCTCTCGCTCTCGCTCTCGCTCTCGCTCTCGCTCTCGCTCTCGCTCTCTCTCTCTCTCGCTCTCTCTTCCTCTTTCTCTTTCCCTCGAGCGCGCGCGCGCGCGACCGATCCTGCCGCCGTCTCGCTCGCGCTCCATGGCCCACCCTCGCCCGTTCTCGCTCCCGCCACCGCCGCCACCACCACCGCCGCCACCGCCGCCGCCGCCGCCGCCGCCGCCGCTGCGGACTCACACTCTCCGCGCGCTCCCACCTCCCACCTCCGCCGTGCTCGCGCTCGCTTCCCCATACCCTCCCGCGCTCGCTCGCTCGCTCCCACTCCCCGGTCGCTTTATTCGTCGTGAAACTTTTTATGTTGTATATATTAAAGGGAACGTATCAACCTCCTTTCCGTTAAAGCGGATAACACCAAATTAACCCGTCGGCGCGGCGCGGCCGGGTGAGGCGAGGCGAGGCGAAGCGCGATGCGCCGACCGAGCGACCAGGAACATCCGAGGAAGTGTTCGACTCGCGATTTCGATGGGACTTGGACTCGTGGGCCAGCCGAAATTGAAAGATGCGTATTTTTTTTATTAGCTGAGACGGGCGAGTTGCGACAGTGAGTCGGCCCGCCGGCGCGCCGACGTCTCGTTGCTTTGATATTGTCTCGCTGACTCTATGGGAGACATAAACAAACTTTTTCAGCGAATGTCGCGCGTGCCAGCAAACGGCTGTGCATCCGTGAAACTGTGTGCGCCCCTGCTACCCGACTAGAAATTTATCCCATGGTCCTGATCAGGTTAACCTCATCTGCACATCAAATCCCAATAAGGTAATACTATCGCGAGTCCTGTAAGTCATGTAACGCAGCGTAGATATTGGAGCCTTATTAAGGATTCATAGTCAGGTCCTTATTAAGTTACCTTATTGAATCCTTATTACGTTCTTTTCACACATTATAATTCATATTATATACATATAGAATTAATTACAAATGGTTTTTGTTAAAACTTGATAATGCAAATCATATTAGGTACAATGAATAAGAACACATTAAAGTCCTAATATGGACTTAATCATTGTAAAGGTCTTTCTTATATTTTCAATTACCCGACTAGAAATTTATCCCATGGTCCTGATCAGGTTAACCTCATCTGGGTAATACTATCGCCGGTCCTGTAAGTCATGTAACGCAGCGTAGATATTAGGGTCTTATTAAAGATTCATAGTCAGGTCCTTATTAAGTTACCTTATTGAATCCTTATTACATTCTTTTCACACATTATAATTCATATTATATACATATAGAATTAATTACAATAGAATAATTCATATTATATACATATAGAATTAATTACAAATGGTTTTTGTTAAAACTTGATAATGCAAATCATATTAGGTACATTGAATAAGAACACATCAAGGTCCTAATATGGTCCCAATCATTATAACCTTATAAAGGTCTTCCTTATTCTCAATTGTCATCAGGACCTTATAAGGACTGACTTAATTAGGATTACCCTTCATCCACCCTATTAGGTCCTTATTAGTATCAGGCGTACCTGATCAAAATTTCTAGTCGGATAGGTATGTAGATCGCTCTACCGAGCGCGCCTCGCAGAAATGCGTCCACGTACACATCTCTATGCCCATATCATTGAAATATGCATGGATGGATTGAGGGTAAAAAGAGCTTCTTGTTTTAGTCTAACAGGAATCTTGGCAAATTGGGAATTGGGGCTGTCGTGAAAGCGATCTCGTGGACTGCTTAAGACACTTTTCGGCCATTTCACGCAAAGAATCATAAAAGATTTGTGTCAAGCGTTTCCCCGTATCTTTTTAATAGTAACCCAGATGTAACGGGAGACAAGCGAAAGCCTCGGTCGATAGTGAAAATAAAAATTCAGATTGTCGCAAGCAGTTTTATAGATTATTCGAGAAATTCTTTGACTAGTTCGCGGACCATCTCGTATCTCATGCGAGGAACCATAAAAGGTTAGTCTGAAATGTTTGCACGGATCTCTAATAGTGACCCAGATAGCAAAAGACCGATGAGACTTTGAGGGTAGTCTCTCCCCCAAAAATCTCGCGCCTCGAACGGTAGAAAGAAACACCTTCTTCTTAATTCCGCCTGAATTTCTACAGGCATCATTGTGACCAGAGGCGAAGACCCCGTAGCTGTTCCTTGCAAATTATCCCGGTTGCCAACTCATCGTCCCGCGAGAATCGGTTCGATTCTCAAGATCGCGCGAGGCGGATGATCTTCGCGTTTCGTACGCGACTTTCGTGTCGCGGCGGCGCCAACGACCGGCGAATCGATTGATTTCGCTTCGTCCCGAAACGCGCTGAAGAGGCCTGGGCGGCCGCGATGCGCTTCCAGCGCATCGCGGCCGCCCAGGCCTCATCCGAGAGGGTTGAAAGAGCCTACGTGGCGGAGCTCGCGAGCCGCACCTCGCGGTCGGTGCCTCGCGCTCGCCACGGCGCGGCGGACACGCGGCGGCCGACTGTCATCGGGGTGAGATCGACGTCCCTCGTCGCTTCCGCGGCGCTTACGTGGCGCGAGTAATTACGCGGAGAGACGCGACGCGCCGCGTCGACCCTCCCGCGGCCGCGTTGCTTTTCGGCCGACGCGACGCGCGATCGCACGCACGTCGGTCGCACTGCAGCTGTCGCTCCATCGCGTGCCCAGAGCTGCTTAATCCCGCCACACTGGCGTTCCTGCCCCCTCCCGAAGGTTAAACCCATCGCACCTGCGGGGCTGGCGAGTCGGGCTAGCGAAATGCCCGGTCTCGTCTATGTGTGCCTAATGTCTGTATTATCCATTATTATTTAAATGTCTCGAGAGGAAAGAGTCGCAGTCTCTCTCCGTCTGTCTCTTCCTTCCCTTTGCATCCCCGACTGCGTCTTTCGACGGCGCGGGTCCGTCGTGTCCTCGACGAAAACGTGTAAATCGCTCAAACGCAGCGCGAGTGTGCGCTCGACTTTCTACGCCCTAACAAGCGTACGAGTCGCGACGGCATTACACCCTCCGGCGAGGAAGGGGTTCGCGAATTTCACCGAGTCACCTTGATAGGCGTCGCGTCGCAGCAGCGTTCTCTCTCTCTCTCTCTCTCTCTCTCTCTCTCTCTCTCTCTCTCTTTCTCTCTCTCTCTCTCTCTCCCTCCCTCCCTCTCTCTCCCTCTCGGTATCTCGCCGTCGCCGCGTGTTCGGGACCTTAAGGGCTACGGCAGGTGAAAGTGCCCCGCCGGCCGCGCGTGAGACGCTCTTTTTTCTCCGCTGTTGCCTCGGTTCCTCTCTTTTCCGCCCGCGCGAGCGCGCGTGTTCACTCGCTCTTTTACTCGCCTTACGCACGCACGCACGTATGCACTCTTCCTCCCGCCCTTCTCCCTCCGCCCTTCGTCGCTCGCGCAGTTCAGCGCACCGAACGTCGCTCTTTCTCGCGCCCGCTTCTCTTTTTCTTCTCTGCGTGGCGAGCGCGATCAGGAACATGTGGCACGAAGGTTAGCGAGCTGCATCGCATCGCGTCGCGTCCCGTCCCGTCCCGTCCCGTCCCGTCCCGTCGCGTCGCGTCGCGTCGTTCGCCGTTACGTGTACTTTTGCACCCCGACGATGTCGAGCTACGCGCCTCCGTTCCACCGGTGCGAACGTGCCGGTATTCGCCGCTCTTCCGCCGAAGTGGCGGACATTTTCACGCGACGATGAGACGCGGAACTTTCCACCAGCACCCTTCCGACCTACGGATCTGTTTGAATTTTCTTCGGTGAATTAAGCCTGCCGCGACGAACGAGGGGGAGGCTACCGGTCCTCGGATTGTGCATTTGGCCGCGTGAAAGTTCGCTTCGCGACTCGACGAGCGGGCCCACGAGGAGATGGAGTTCCCCAGGCTCCGTCTCGTCGCCGCAGAGTCGCGATTTTGCAAGAGGCGGATAGGCCGGATTGTTTTTCGTGATAATTTTCGCCCTGATTCGCGCAGCGTCTCGAACCGAACGCGCGCGAGCGCAACAATAGACGCGGAAAAGTGAATGGGCGCGCGCGAGAGATCGGCCGATTCCGAGCGCGCTCGCCGTTGACGTTTGCTTTAAACATTCTTCCATTTGATTACGCTCATACGCCGGCGTGCGCCGCTCAAGCGCGACTAACGGCACGATTTTTCGCGACGCAATACAACGCGACGCGACGTGAATCGCGCTGCCGCGAAATTCGGTGGCGCGCGCTTTAATCTTTGTCGCGAACTTTCGATACGTGCGTGGCATTCCTAATTTCGATCAACCGCCACCTCTCGCTCGTCTCCCCCCCCTCCGTCCCGCCGTGGAACGCAAAAATTCTGCGTGTCTCGCGCGCGTTTTTATTCCCTCCTCCTCCTCCTCCTCCTCCTTCTCCTGCTTTCGCTTCTCCTCCGCCACCTATCCCGCTCCTCCTCTTCCTCCTCCTCCTTCTCCACTACCTCGCTCTCTACCTCTTTCTCCTCCGTTACGCTGTTTTTTTCTCTCCCTCGGCGGGGCGGATGGAGCGAGTCCGCATTATAAATGGGAGGGCGCTATTTTAACAGCGGCGCAATTCCATTTTCCTCCGCTTCGGGATATGAAACTTTAAAGTTAAGAAAATAGGAAAATTCGAGAGCCGGAATCTTTTGAAGGAAAAGTGTATACCTACGCTCTCTCTCTCTCCCCCTCTCTCTCTCTCTCTCTCGCTCTCTTTCTCCTTCTCTCCCTCTCGCCCCCCTCTCACCCTTTCTCTCTCTCTCTCTCTCTTTCTCTCTCTCTCTCTCTCTCTCTCTCTCTCTCTCTCCCCGGAAAAGGTTCTATTAAATTTATTTAAATTCAGAGCTCCTCGCGGGGGAGGGGGAGGGGGTAGGGCATATACCGCACAGCAAAGAAAAATAGGAATTATACCGCTGTTGGAATAATGTTTTCATATAAAATACAAAAATATTAAAATAATGCGTATGTGTGTAGGCGCGCGTCCCCTTTCAGAGTATTTTCATAATACGATACGTCATATAGTTGCGATCTGTTTTCTTGCTTCTCCGATTCTCCGTCCCCCTCTCTCTCTCTCTCTTTCCTTTTCTGCAAATTCTAGAATTTCGCGTCGAGGAACAAAGGCAAATAGGCTTGCGCAACTACAAAAATAACGCCGCAACTTTGCCGGCTTTCGTTATCGCGGATACGTTACTGCCGCTGGAGGGTATTCCTCTCATAATGCGCGCGTTGCATCACGCGTCGCCGCGGCGCGGCGTATTGTTGTCCCGTCGCCGATGTTTTCTCGATCTTAAGAGCGTCACGTCTCAAACAATGATGCGTGTGCACGCGCGTAAATCTCCGGATATCTCTGCTGTATCTGACACGACGCAACGCGCGGAAAACTACTAAAACGACAATTCCCGCGTCAGCCCGGAGTCCTTCGCCGCGAATTGTAGATCGCGTCCGAAACGTGACGCTAAAGGCCCGTTTGGAAGAAGAAAGAAAAGAGAGGAAAGAATGGGAGGACAATCGAAATCACACGCTGCGATCTCGATCGTGCAGCGAGCGATCGCGCCGCGGCGTTCGCTGATAATCTCGCCGCGGCTGACGTAAGATCCGAGATACAATGCGCGCGCGCGCGCGGAGATAACGTCGCTGCGGGATAATACCGTCTGCGATATAACAGCGCGTCTCTATCAGCGGCGATAAATAAACAAATTTCGCGGTCGCGCGAGTAAAATTAGCCGCGCGCGCGGTCGCCTGAGCGAACGTGTGTAATAAGGTCGGCCGGAATTTATTTCGACAGCGCCGCGTATTATGCAGGTTGACGCGGCGCGGTTTGATAAAGAGAGCAAGAAACTAACGGCTATATTTATCACCGCGCGCGCGCGCGCGCCCGCGTTGTGCAACCGTTCGCGAATACACGAGACCTAGAAACGCGCGCGAGCACGCAGGATAAGATACGCGCTCTTTTTCTTTCGCCGTCGCGCGCCACGCCGCGCCGCGCCGAACGGCTTCTATTAGCTCGCGAAAGCGACCGGTAAGAATGCGAGAGAGCCTCGTGTTAATCCCCTTTCGCTACTGAATTATCCCCCCTCGCCTTCACATTCTTTCTCTCTTTGTCTCTCTCTCTGTCCTCCCCTCTCTCTCTCTCTCTCTCTCTCTCTCTCTCTGCTCTGCCGGTGCCGAGGAGAAGGTGTACTCGGCGTCCATACGTCGCTCCGGCTCTAGATAGAACTCGGGAATATATTTTCCAGACGTTTTGTCTTCAAACATTTCCCCTCGCCCCCTTCCCCTCTGCTTTTTCCACCTCGAGTTTGCGCGAGATATCGTATCGCGCGGAGAGACACACACGGTCTCGGTCAGGTGTGAGATAAATAACACGATCGCAAAGCTCGTCTGTGTGACTCCTCGCGAACTACCCCATGCAACTGTCCCGAGAAGCGACCTCATAAAAGTTTGATGAACGTCACCTAAATGCGACGTCGTCGTCGTCGTCGGCACTGTCGCCTCTGGAGCGCCGTGTATAGTTAACGTCCCCGCGTAATTGTTTTACATGAGATCGCGCAACATATTTAATAAATCGTCAACGAGATGACGCCGCGCTTTGCGCGCACATCCCGAAATAATCTGGACTGCGACGGAAAGAGAGAGAGAGAAAGAGAAAGAGAGAGAAAGAGAGAGAGAGAGAAAGAGAGAGAAAGAGAGAGACAGAGAGAGAGAGAGAGAGAGAGAGAGAGAGAGAGAGAGAGAGAGAGAGAGAGAGAGAGAGAGAGAGAGAGAGAGAGAGAGAGAGAGAGAGGCGGGGCGGCGTGGTGGAAGGGACGAGGGGGCAGAAGGGAAGGACAGAGGAGAGCGCCAGTGAATCTAGATTCTGTGAATAAATGATATTTCATTAGGGCGGACGAACGAAACCGGGGCTTTGTTGCGAAAACGTCACCGCGCGCTGTCTGTCGGTCACGCAACGGGAAAAAAGGAAGAAAAAGAGAGAGAGAGAGAGAGAGAGAGAGAGAGAGAGAGAGAGAGAGAGAGAGGGAGAGAGCAAGAGGAAGAGGAAGAGAAGGAGGAGGGAAAAAAGAGGAGTGCGAATTTAACACCGAAACCGATTTTCGCGTTCTCCACGCTTGAAACGGAAGGCCGGCGACCCACACTGGATTAACTTTAAAAAGTACACAAAACCGCCGCGCAGCTTTTTTTTTCTTTGATCTTCAGGAGAGCGAGCTCGCGCGCGACTCCATCCCCTTTAAAGCGCGTTTTTATTTCCTCCGCTACGCGCGCCTTCTCTCCGTCTCTCTTTTTTCATCTCCTCTCTCTCTCTCCCCCCCTCTCTCTCTCTCTCTCTCTCTCTCCCTCTCTCCCTCTCTCCTCTCTTCCTGTCCTCCGCTCGCTCCTCCTCCTCCTCCTCTTCCTCCTATCTCCACCGCTCTTCTCTCTGATTTATATTCGCTTCGAAAAAAAGGGAAAACGATTACCGCCGCGTCACGACAAATGATTTCACCTGATTTCGAAGCGGGAGGGGCAGGGCGGGGTGGGTTATAAGGATGACTGGGAGGGATGAAACGTCACGTTCGCGACATCGATGCAACTTTAAGTTCTGACGTGCCGCGATCTCAAAGAGCCAACCTGCCGCCCTCGGCTCGCCGTCGAATGTTTCCTCCGTAAAACGCGAGAAGTTATCTATCTTGTTAAATATTTCCCCCCTGCCCCGGCCGCCTCCGCGCTCCCCTGAGCGTTCGCGCGACGATGTGCACGAGTATAGCTTTCCCGATGAGGAACATTTTCTTCAGAATTATCTATAGCGGCGCTCGAGCGGTATCGCGCATACGCGCCGTTAAGGAAAGAAACGGGAATATATTAGTTAAAACGGGAACGCGAAGCGCGCGCCGGTTCTACTCCCATCTACACGCTAATCCCGCGGCGCAAAAATTGAAATTTGAAAGCCGCGAAATTACTTCGCGTTACATCGCATTATCCCCGGCGGGATACGCGCGGGCGGAACACCGAAGTCGCGAGTTTCGCGCAACTCAAATTATTCGTCCCGCATCCGTACACATTAACGTGTCTCCCCGTTAGTTTTCTTTAGCCTCGCGCCCAAGTTGCTTTTTCCCACGGAGGGAAAACGGCGTAAATCGATTTTTTTCCGGGAATGCAATTATCGCGAGAACAGCGCGCTGTGCTGCAACTGTGCACGTCACTTGGGACATTGCCGAGTCGAAATTTGGATTCTACATTAATCCCGCAAATTCCGTCGAACTTGAAGAACTAATGGAGAATATCCAGATACAACATTGTGTACGGGCTATTGTCTCACACTGACAATACGACGAATGATTGCCAATTGTCGTTTTCCGCGTATCGAATTTCTCGGAGGGTTTATTTAAAAAGTTATTTAACATTCGCTTTTATGTTGCTCGATGTTCTACCTGCATTTAATTTTTATTCTCCTTAATTTTTACAAACACAATCGCACAACAGTTATATCTGACTTACTTAAATGCAGATGGAATATGCGCGAAAAGAACGAATGTTTAATTATATTGTTCATTTATTTTATCTATCTACTTATTAATATTAATTATAATTCGTACACAGACAGATGATAGGACTAATGAATTAATAATGCAAAGCTTTCTCTCTTTTCGTAATCTTTATTATTATCTTCATTATCGTTGGAAATTCCAATGAGAGATTTGGAAGTTTGAAAGCAACGAGAGAGAGGAGAGTATTCTGGAATGCGAGGGTAGCATCTGTGTGTGTGCATTAATATTTTGCACCAACAGGAATCTAAATTTGTTCTCGGCACAATAACAGAAGTGAATGAAAGGTCTTGGCTGATTCAAGATAAAACTTGTCAGCCGAAAAACATTATTAAGGGAACTGGACGGTCAGATTACTGCAAAAACGTGCTTATTTTTGATAATATTTTGTGATGAACTGAATAAATGCGCAAGAATGAAAATTTTAGATTTAGAAATATTTATATAACATATGAAGGATAAAAAAATTTTGTTTATTAACAAATACTCATATAAATATACGTCTACTTAAATTTTAAATGCGTTTTTCTCGAAATTTTATTGTTCAACTTTTTGCAATGATTTCGTCGAAACTGAGCTTCGTATCGATTTAAAATTTTAAAGCAATAATATTTGTTCATCTGCCTCTCAGATGAACCAGGGACAATTACGTAAAAATATTTCATTTCGAGATATTAATTTTTTTATTGTAAAAGAACTGAAAAATTTGGATTTTTTCCTAATAATAGCTGCCATTTTATTAATTTCGTTCGGTTTTTTTTGTAGCGGTTCACCAGATAATGATAAGCCTCTTCAAGATTTCTAGCTAAAATTCGCTCTGATCGGACTATCGAGAACCGAGATAATACTGCAAAAACTTGAAAAAGAAAAAAGGAGAGTATATTTCAGCTATAAATACCGTATATTTATATGAGTATTTGTTAATAAACAAAATTTTTCTACTCTTCATATGTTGTATAAATATACCTAAAATTTTCATTCTTGCATATTTATTCAGTTCATCACAAAATATTATCAAAAATAAGCATGATTTTGCAGTAATCTGACCGTCCAGTTCCCTTAAAGGCACAAGTCGAGTCGCCTTACATTAAATCGTAGAGACGGCATTCATAGCAATCGCAAATTATGTACGATCTCTAATCGAGACATTATTTACAGATTCCTATTCATGGAGTCTTATTCAGTAATAAATCGACAGCTCTACGATGTTATTTCAAATTAACGAGTGATCAGCGATTCAACTTCAGTCTACGATTATTCCTCGAATAATGACGGACTATAAACACCGATCTGAACTTCAACCTGGGTTTCTTTTGCGCAACAAGCTACAATAAATAATGCAACACACCTGGAAATGGACAACGTATCCTTGTCGGTGTCTCGGCATCCTGCGTCCTCCGTCCGTTAGCTCTCCGATCCAACATCCTGTTCTGTCGTGACACTCCGGATACTCGGACATGGCACTGACACTGACACTGACACTGACACTGACACTGACACTGTCACTGACACTCACGTGGATTCCATTCGATCGGAGAAGCGCGTGTTAATTAGCGCGATGCCGACGCAAAAGTGCGATTAAATATTTTAAGGGTCGACGAGCGATCTTAACGAAAAACGCGCGTTTCGCGTCACGTTGTCTTGCGTACATCGCTCGAAACGCAATGACATTCGGCGGAGTCCACAACAATCTAGATAACGTTTCTTACAATGTCGTATCTTGAGACACTCCAACGGTTTTTCGAGTTGGATGAAATTTGCGCGTGGTTCAGGAAAATTTGCGGGTGGGGGTCGAGAAAACTTCGAGACTTTGGCGCTTCGTTTCTCTCGGCAAATTGTCACTCGTCTTGCGAATAAAGGCACGGTGAAATAGATCTTTTTCCTATTAACAAATATCTCCATGTTGTCCGACGAAACCCGCGTCCAATTACGCGGGTTCCGGCACGCCTTACGTTTCCCTCGACATGCGAGAGTAATTTTCTTCAAGTACAACGCGGCGCTTACGGCTGTCTTTGGCCGCCGAGTCTTCAATTGTCGTCCGTGACATTTTCGCTACCGATTTCGCAGCCACGCGGAACGAAGGGGTTGGCGAGCCGGCCTTTCCCTCCCTCAACTCGGGAAGGGTGTACTCGAACGCGACGTCGTTTCGTCCCCCGCTCAACTCTCCTGTTTATAATTTAGTCCCACGTCGGTTCGTACGTATCGTGGATCCGAAGGAAGGTGACTTCCTTTCTCGACGGACGAGAAAGAGAGAGAGAGAGAGAGAAAGGGAGGTTAGGAAGGGGAGAGAAGGAGAGATAAAACGAGGGTGTAGGGAATAACATAGGGTCGTTCGGAATAACAATTACTCAACGCGCTGGTCGTCGTCGTGAGGCAATATCGCGTAATTATTTTATTTTTGTTCTAACGAGAGAGAGGAAGAGAGAGAGAGAGAGAGAGAGAGAGAGAGAGAGAGAGAGAGAGAGAGAGAGAGAGAGAGAGAGAGAGAGAGAGAGAGAGAGAGAGAGAGAGAAGGAAAGAGTCGACTCGCAGCATTCTCTCGATGCGCACAGGATAACTCCGGCGTGTTCGCTCCTGCCGCCGTCGATTCCGGGGCACCGTGTATACGCGAGAGATCGTCCAAATCGATACGAATACGCCGGCGTGTTTCGAAAAATCAGCGGTCACGTTTCGATTATGACTCGCGATATCAGCGCGGCTCGCCGAGCGCGCGCGATCAGACAAACATCGAGAATAATTTGTCTCTTTCGGGCCGGACAGAAACTTCTCGCGACAACACAATCGTCACTCGGGCAACGCCACTGCGCGTACACCTGATCGATCATAGGAAAACATAATATCATTACGAGCCGGGATATTATTTCCATTAGAGCTTGCGCGCGCTCCTATTTACACGGTCGTGCTCGCTCGCTGCGGTAACAACAACAACAATGCGGCAATACGTGCGTGCATGCGCGAATTCGCGACATGGATGATCCGAAATTCAAAAGAGAGAGGGGGGAGACAGAGAGAGAGAGAGAGAGAGAGAGAGAGAGAGAGAGAGAGAGAGAGAGAGAGAGAGAGAGAGAGAGGAAGAAGGGGGATAAATTGTTAGTCTAGGCTGCGGCGCACGCACTGTTCGTGCGCGTCGAATATTTCTCAACTATTGAAAAACTACGTTACACACGTGCGCGCGAGAATGCATCACGTTGCTTTACCGCAAAGAGAATCCCAATACGCCGAGATGCGCGATCTTCACGACAACGATGACGACGACGACGACGACGACTGCGTCGCGGACGCGGATTCGCGTCGCCGTGCGTCCCGAATCGCAGAGTTCTGACTTTTTTCCGAAATTCGCAAAGATAAAAATCTCACGGGCAAACGCTGCGCGAATTAACATCCAGCGCGCCGCAACGGCCTCGTTAAGAGAGCGAAGGAGAGAGAGAGAGAGAGAGAGAGAGAGAGAGAGAGAGAGAGAGAGAGAGAGAGAGAGAGAGAGAGAGAGAGAGAGAGAGAGAGAGAGAGAGAGAGAGATAAAGAGAGAGAGAGAGAGAGAGAGAGAGATAAAAAGAGAGAGAGGGGAGAGGGGGGAGAGAGAGAGAGAGAGGAAGGGAGAGAATTCCGTCTCTCGCCGGCCGAAATAACCGATCGATTTTGCACGTAATGTAACCCTATATATTATCCTGCGACGGTGCACGAGGGTGCCTTGAGATTTTCAATTGAATGCGTCACAGGACGTCCTTCTGGGCTTGGCGCGCTCGGGCTCTCCCCCGGCCGCGAGGTCGGCCGGAATGCTATTGTCACGACGCGCCGGCCCCGATAATTTTCCACAATTATCGGCCGGGCGAATTCGCGGCCGGCCGGCGGCGTCGCGGCCAGCCGTCGGCCGGTCGCGACTTTTCAGAGATAAGTTTCTAATTTTCGGCCCGGCAGCGGCCGGCCAGACGCGCCGGCGAGTCGGCGCGGCCGGCGCGACTTCGGCCGCCGACTCGGACAAACATCGCCGCCGGCGAATGTTTCGTCCGCCGGCGGCCGGTGTTCTCGCGCGTGTCGTGCGCAACGGGGCTGCGAGTGCGTGGCGGCCGCGACGACGTCGCGTCCGCGCGGCCTCGTCGGCGACGAGGCGCGCGCGGCGCGGCTCGCGGCGTCGCGACGCGCCGCGCGGAACGCCGCGGGCAGTCCGCGCGTCGCGCCAATACTTGCCCGGCCGACGCTACGTATGGTATATTAGGATTAAAGTGGATCTCGCGTTGCGCTCCGTTCCCGGAATAAAGGGAATGCCACGATATTAAAGCCCGCGAGACAGAGAGAGCTACGGTGTCCCGTAGCCCGGCGGCGCCCCGAAATGTCCGACGGTCCTTCCCGTGCACGATCACGCCCTCGTCCTCGTTCTCGTCCTTCGCACCCCCGCCTGCCCTCCTTTCCCGTCCCGCGCCACCTTCTCCGTCTCACGCTGTGTCCGTCCGCAAAAATCCTGGGCCGGCCGTCGCTAAAGGGTTAAAAAAGCGGCGAAGATTCCGAGGCGCGCGTCGCGGCGGCGGCCGTGATGGCGATACGAAAGCGCCGCTTGGGAGGTGTTGGCTCGGACAATTGGATTCCTCGCTGCTAAAGGCGAATTATCGCGATTGCCAACGTACGCGCGCGCTCGGCATTTCGGCCGATTTGTCAGTCGCCGTTAATATTCACGCGACCGGGGCCGTCGGGGCTGTCGAGACGGGGGAGAAACGCGCTGCTTCAAACAACCGATAATAGCCGGAGCGAGTCGTTAAAAACGGGACTCTGCGAGGCTCTGCGAGCGATATTGCAATGGGTTAAACGCTGTTGCTATGCGTGATGTTCCCCTCCCCCCTCCCCCGCCGTGATGGTTAAACTCTAATTACACCGGCCCCGAACGCGCGCGTGACCGCGTTTTCATTTTCTCCGGCGAGTTATAGAAATTTTCCCCCCTGCTATACGGGAGAGACGCTCGGCGACCATCGCGCGCGACGTTTCAGAAAGGTACGCAGGAGCGACACGCGCGCTCTCCGTGACGAAAGCTTCACTCGCCCGCACAAAGTAGTCCAACCCGCGCGGAGCGTGGCGGCGAGCTCGGCGGCGTACAAACGGACCCGCCATTAGTGTCATAAATACACAGCAAACGCTGTGTTACGCACGAGTCATAGATCACTAACGTGCGAATTGATGAATTATTAATTTATTCTTGCGCGCATCATAATGCGATTGCGAATCGCCCGTGCGCGATTGAAGCCCGACGCTTTTCGATTTCACGCCGCGCGAGCTGGTTCCTTCGTCGGCAATTTACGCAGAGCGACCTAGAATTTTCATGTACACGACGTACTAACAAGGCACATCCGCGAAGTGTGTGTCTCCGATTTCGACGAAACTTGACATATCTGTATTATAGAATAGCTTAGAAATAAGAGACCCATATTTTTTTTATCGGCAATGGCTCAAGTTTAAAGGATGGAACTGCTCCTCAAAGTTTCGTCCCCGTTATGCCATCTCGATAATTATTGCAGGTAGGAAAACACTTTTGAAACAAAAATTGTACAGCATAAAAGACCGTACAATTTCTGTTTGAAACATTTTTTCCTATCTGCAATAATTATCCAGATAATATAAAGGGGATGAAACTTTGAGGGACAGTTTCACCCCTTAAACCTGAGCCATTGCCGATAAAAAGAATATGGGTCTTTTATTTTTTACTCTACAAATATGTCAAGTTTCGTCGAAATCGGTGAAACACACTTCGTGGATGTTCCTTGTAAATAGGATACGCTTGCGATATTGGCGCTGCGCGACGCCGCAACGTCCGCCTCGAGCTGCGCTCTTTTTTTTGTCCAATTTCGAGCCACACGCGCGCGCGCGCGCACGCGAAATGAGCGGGGCGCGGCGTGCAAATTTCGCCAGGCTTATTGGTTTCGCCGATATGACGTTATACGCGAAATTGGTGACGCGTAATTTCGTCAGTGCTACGCCGCACAATTGCCCCGATCCTGCTGGTGATCCTGCCTCGCACGTGAGACCCGTCGTCTACGGCGTTATAAAATTCTTAAGGACGCGCGTTACACGCGTACGTGTACATTGTATTACGCACGCAGCGCGCGTCGCCGGACGGGCGGGGGGAGGCGGCTCGGGTTTATTCTACCGTAAATAATTACGGTGCTAGCTCTAACATTCTCGCCGTGAGCGTTATTACGATACACGGGATGGAAAAAAGAACGGGCGAGTCGAGCGCGTTGTAGCGCTTTAAATGGAACACGACCGCGCCAACGGAAAAGCGAGACCGATTGATTGCGTTCACATCCGTGCCCTCTCTCCCCTCCCTCCTTCTCCTCCTTCCTGCCAAATTTTGCACCCCCTGACCGTTGTCTTGGCGGACACGCCGCCGTCAGGCTTGGAAAGCGAAGAAATCCTCCAAGGAGCTACGAGCGACCGCGAACGAGAGAACTGCTTCAAGGTGCGAACGATTAGGGCACATCGGCTAATCGAGGTCTTCCGCAGCGTGTTTGATTATGCAACGTGTTCGCGCTCGCGTACGAGAGAGAGAGGGAGATAGAGAGAGAGAGAGAGAGAGAGAGAGAGGAAAGGGAGAGAGGGAGAAAAAAGTCGCAGCTCTCCCTGCATGGTGCAAAAAGCGAGAACAGCTCGCGTTAACGTAACGTTCGATCGTTATCGAGCAGAAGCGCGCGCGCGCACGCGCGCGATCGATAACGGGAGTTATTTAGCGTCAATACACGTCCGGCGTCGCGGGATGTAATTTTTAACAATCATTTTTCGAGCCAAATATCGGGTTGCCGTCCGCCCTCCCCCCTCCTCCCTCCGCCCTCCCTCGCCGCGCTCCGCGCAGCAGCGCGCCCCGACCTCGTCCCGTTGTTTCCCAACCCTGTATGGCGTTTCCACGGTTGTTAGGATATTTCGTTCGCGGGCGGAAAGTCCCGTTCCGTCGGAAAGTTAGGTTAGGTTAGGTTTGGTTAGCTCGCGAAAAATATCGCGCGATATCGAGCCGCGCCGAAGGTTTTCCCTTCTTCGACGGTCAAGCTCCGGCTTCGCTGTTTTGCGGCACTTACCGTCTCGTTGTTACGTTCTTTGCATTGACATTAGCCGTACCGCTCTCGGTGTCTCTCTCGGCACACCTCTCGGTCGCCTTCGTTTCGCCGGGGGGTTCTCGAACCTTCTATTTTCGGATGAACCGTCTCTCCCTCGCGGTCGCGTCCTCGGAGAGATCCGTCTCTACTCGCCTCCGATTGTCCGCTGCTTCGCGCTCCCCGAGACATCTTTCGCCGGGGCCGATTCGGCGGCTCGATCGCGTACGATCGCGTCGATCTCGAATCCGAGGACACATGCCGCGAGCGCCATCATCGCATAAAAGTAATACCTGACGATACGTCTCGCCGCGCGCGCGACGTCCGTCCGCTTTTTGTTGCCCCTTGAAAAATGACCCGACTGATAACGCGTACACGGCGGGCCCGGCCGGGGATGAAGATATTATTTCGTTATATTCCACGTCACGCTCCTCCTGGAATTACGCTCCGAGCTACACGCCATTTGTACACGTTTCGCTTTCTCTCTCTCTCTCTCTCTCTCTCTCTCTCTCTCTCTCTCGCTCTCTCGCTCGCTCGCTCGCTCCCTCCCTCGCTCCGTGACTCTCACCCTCTCGCGCCTCGCGTCATTGATTGTACACGACGAACGCGGACAAATGTGTCGCATTATACATGAGCGAGATGTTTGGGAGTTTCGGCGAAGTCGGATCGGACGCAAAACCGTTTCCACGGTGACGTTTCCGCGAGCCGCCGCTGGGATTTCCCGCCGATTTTTCCGCAGCGAACGAGACCACGCGAGAGCGGCAAACTTCGCGCTCGTCGCGACGCTGCTCTCCCCGGCCCCTCGCCCGACGTTCCATATGTCGCGCGCATCGATGATAGTTGTCTCGCGTTGAAATGTATACCGCGCGGCGACGTCCGTTTGTGATAAATCGATTGCGAGAAAAGTGACGTTGCCGTTGGCCGTTAATAATTGCGACGGCCGAATTTTAGTTCGATGGCAGCGGCAGCTGCCGTAATTCTCCGAAAATCCGCGAGCGCGCAACAGTTTCGGGCGACTGTACGGCGCAAGCCGGACGACAGACAATGGCGGCGGGAATCGTCTCGTAGGAATTATGCGTGGCGCCCGAGTTGCACGGCACGGCAGGATAAATCTGCCGGCGGGCGGTGCGAAGTGTGAAGGTGAAAAAGAGTTCCGGCCGCGCGCGTCCCGGAAGAGGCGAAAATCGTTAAAACGAAGCAGACGCTATTTATCGGCGAACGCGTTGTAACGATGTTTGATGCCGTCGATAATGCGTTGTTACGAGGTTACGAGGTTTACGCCGAAATACGATAACAATAAAATCAGCCGTGGTTACCGCGCTGAATCGGATTATATCCTGCATCGGAAATCGACGCAGCGCGCTACCGCCCGACGGACAAGCCCAGCGCGGCGCAAATTCTGACTTGGTGCGCGCTGCAGTTTTATTAATCTCTTTGGACTTTTCGCGGGGAAGAATCGCGAGAGCAAAAAGTACGAGACACACACGCGCACACGCGCGCGCGCGCGCGAGTCGCACCTCGCCGGCTTGGCGTCGAACTCGTTTCGCTCGGCGAGTGCGACCGATGAAGCTTGTTTTCGCCCGTACGACGGCGCACCAACACACCGACCATATCGCTCTCAACTCACTCGCATATTTTATACTCCCCCCCCTTCCGCCCTGCTACGCCCCGTTGCTGTCGAACAGCGACGTAAGAACGGCGAGAAGGCGACGCTGGAAAATCCGTAAGTAAGCCCGCGCGACTCGCGGTTTTCGCGCTCGCACGCGCACGGCGATTTTAATTTCGGCGGGATTTCAAAGGCATTTTTCGACGA
>NW_020230671.1:16450-131450 GCF_003227715.2 Harpegnathos saltator | reverse complement strand
TTAACAATTTAGCATGAAACATCTGTACGTCAATATATTTCTATTTACATCAAGCGATAGTTTATCGAAGCGTCCACGAGGACTCGAAAGATATGTGCGTTTCTCGTTTGAGCGGAATGTACGTAAAACGGCATCGTCATGCTGAGCGTTTTGTAAGTTAATAAAGAATTATTATAAAAGTAAAACCCATGCGGCTCTCTTTTGAGAGTTCATGATAAGTATGCTCCGGAAGAAACTTCCAAGCTCACAATTACTCGATTCGGATCATCTCGATTCGGTCATCTCGGGAAGAACGGTTGCTTCGAAATCTTTATTTCTCGGCAAAATACAAGAACTATTCTGGGGCGTTCCGTCGACGCCCTCGCGTTATCGGTACATAGTCTCTTCCCTACGCAAACGCGCGTCCACGTAAGAAAGAAGGAGCATCGCGCACAGCGAGAATCCGTCTGCGCTGCGATTCTCGCTGACCGTACAAAGTTCTCTCCGAAATGAGCGATTCGACCGTCATGGAATTTCTCCCCAGCTTGCCAAGTCCCTCCGGCTCTTGTCAGCCCCGTAGGTCGTTCGCGTCGACGTTTCCTCCAGCATTTGTCTAAGACAATCGCAACGTTTCTCATCCCTTGACACGCTGACGCATCAACGACGGAGCTCGGTGACTCTTTCGATGTTAGTTCTTGGTGAAGCTGATCTGTGAAGTTAAACCATGTTCCGCTATCACCTCGCCTGGCACTTGCTTCACGTCCACGACGGCGTTATTCGTGTTATTGATGTGGAAATATCGGCAGAGTGTTATCACGAGGTACAGGCCGAACAGGATGCCCAGGATGGCACCGGCGGTAACGTCCCACCAGTGATGTCGGTGGTCGCTGACTCTGGTTACGGAACACGTCACGGCCCAAACGCACGTTAGGCACTGCAGCCACGGCTTAAGGAACCAGAACCGGGTGGACAGGCGAGCCTGCAGGTACCACTGCGGGGACAAGAGATCCGGGTTTGAAATCGAGTGACGAAATTCTTATCTAGTCGAGGTCGCGGAGGAGCAAGGCCTGTTAAGGACGCGGGGTCGAATCCTTCTACGTTCCCGTCTGACGTCACTTTCGACCATGTTCGTTTGCCTTTCTTACTTTCGAGCGCGAATCGCGACCGTTCTCCACGGCGAGGAATTTATTTCGCGATTATCTCGCGCACACGTCTCGCTGTTTGTCTATCGCGGCGCTTCGCGAAAATCGATATGCCGTTAGTCCGGATTTTTTTCAGATTCTTTCCAGTCGGTCGCTTCGATATTGGCTATCGGTATCTCGAAGGGAACATCCCCGATGTCGGCGTAGTCGTTTCCTGCATTGCCAACGCGAGGCAGATGAACGTTGACGCTTCTTTCACGGATGAACCGAGATAAGGTGTTCTTTCTTCCCGCGTTTGTCACTTATCGGGATAAATATTTTGTGCGAAACTTACTATTATGAAGATAGCCATGCAGACGGACAACGCCGTGTGGCCGGAAGGGAAAGACCTACTGGCGTCCATGACGAACCACGATGAGCTGACACAGGTGTAGTCTTCGAAATACCTGCGTGAAGAATTAGAAAATGGTATTAGTAGAGTTGCAGCTTCAATTACGAAAAAGGAAAGAAACGCCAAACGCGATACGGAGAGACATAAAACGCGTCAGAGATCTTTAGACGACCGACTGTACGCTGCGAAAGGTAGACGTAGCGAAAGAATCTACCTCGCTCGCGATTGGTAAGCACGCCACTTTGTGATTGAAACTCGAAAATTACCGAGTGCTAATATCGCTAATGGCCGAGCGCCCAAACTAACTAATGCTCGGTCGTTAGGTTGGATTCTCGACTTCCACCTACACCTACAATTGCTCGCTTATCGGAGAGATCGCATCTCGAATGTTACTGCGCGTGGTCTGACAAGGCCACCATCTACATCCTAATCTTTTCCTATTCCTTATTATTTCCTAATCTTTTTCGAAGAACTGTCTGAATTAGTGCACAGTGATGCGATAAATTAGAATGAAAGAAGATACACTTGTCTCACTCTAACATACTGCGTCGGTGTGCACCAGTTCAGCAAGTCCTTCGACAAGAAACAATTGTATCTAATATGCGTTCGGCTGTACGATATTATCGACATCATTTCTGCTGAACAATCATCGTCAGGTTCCATCACGTTAGGCTCCTTCCTTCGCCAGACCACGCGTCCACGCGTAACACATGTAGACCCTGCGACACGTCACTCGCGCGCTCGCCTACCGTAGTGCTGCCCACGCCATGACCGGAGAGCCGACCTAATTAGACGTAGGGTCTAGGGTGCCCAGCCAGGACAAAGGAGAGCAAAGAGGATCGCTTACTCATTGGTGCAGTTGATCGCCTCGTGCGGCTTGCACGTGTCGAGAAAGTGTGGTCTCGGTTCGCCGATGAGGATTTTCATACATTCGCAGATCACACCGACTATGACCTGGACTGTGGCGCAATGGCGATACCAAGTCCAAATATGCTTCCATCTGGAGTTGTAAGTCAATTTGTTCTTGTAACTGTCGGCGGGATAGCAGGCGCACTCCACGATCCACATCTGAAATCGAACCGAAAAAATCCATTAATTATCACATTAATTATATTCATTAATTATTTAGGTATCCACACGTGCGCCAATTTAGGCGTGCAATTGACACGGGAGATTTATACTTGTCATTCACAACGTATAATACAAATATGCAGAACGCATGTAGAAGGCGTGTGCAAAGAAGGATCAATAATTGGTAAAATATATGATATGATAAAGGCGATGTCAAGAAATTGCTAAATGTGACGCGGAAATGTGTGCTTATCATTCAGTATCGAAAATACAACAAAGATACAGGTGAAGCGCGTGTGCTCTCACCATTATGAAAGGTGCGATGAAGGCGCTGCACAGCAGTAAACTCGTGGAGATCGTGTCGCCGGTGTATTTGAACGAGATCTTCGGGTCGTTGCAGAAGAAGCCCAATTTTTTATGCGGGATCTGGCCAAACTCCAGTACTACCAATACTATGGTCACTGAAAGGCACAAACACAGGATATATTGCAAACTGCTTTAATTGATTTATTAATTGCTCTTTAATTGTAACTTTATCTGCAAATCGCAATGACTAAGATAAAATGTTATCAATGTATTGACATTGAGGATCAACTTTGAAAACAACCGTTTCAGTCAGTTTTATTCAAATTTATATGACAGTTTCAAGTTTACATGACAGTAAACTGTGACCCGTAAATTTGTGAGACGCATCAATGTATCACCGTCGCGTGTACAGTGCTGTACATCGATGTACAGTAACTAGTGGCTAGAGATCATGTAACTTTGAAAGTTACGGAGTTTTTCACTCTTCACCCATTTCGCTCATTCCGCTTCCGCGTGAATTTCTCCGCGGACTGATTACGTCACTAGATATGTAGAAAATAAAAACATCAAACACGTTTGAACTAACGTCTTCGATGGGGAAGACATGTTATTTAATTTTAAACAAGATTATATACAATCATAAGAACTAACTTTGTTTCCTGAATATTTATGGGAATATCAATATGTACCAAGATGGAAAAATGTCTAGATGTACCAAGACGGAAAAATGTCTAGATGTCAAGACTGAAGAAAATTTAGACGTTTACTCAATTCCCGTCCTTTCGCCATCAGCTTTCAAGGTGAAAAAGTTTACGTAAAAAAAAGAGATTCACGCTTCTACAGTTCAACAAATTACATGTTCGCTAAAATCGCTAAACCTTTCATGTGAAACTTTTCGCTCTTCGCGTCTTCCTTCTAAGCAAACATGATTATGTCATTGTTATTCCGATGAGCAATAAGCTTTTCTGTATATACATATTAATATATTATTTGATAAATATTAATGACAGCGGTAAGGAAATATTAGATAGAAAGATTGATGGCTTAGAATAATGAAAATGATAATATTCATCATGCGATGATGAGCGCTATTTTAATAGACTTTTATTTTAATAGACTTTAGACGTCACTACATCTTTCAGCCGAGTTCAAAGGCCTGTTCCGAACTCGGTTTCGGAAACTTCGGTTTTCAGTTAATAGGTTGGTAGGTCTTAAACTAATTTAGATACATCCCATAATTGATCGGCTGATCAATTATCAAGATAATAAAAAATCTAACCATTTTTCTACTTAATATCTGCCCAGAAAAGTCCTTACCGATTTTTGTTGGTCACAATTCTAGGAATTTTTATGATTGACAACTATGTGTATACAATATACGAGGTGTGGCTATAAAATAACGAGACTATTGCTGCAAAACATTTTATTTTAAATTTATACATTTTTAGTTATTATCACCTTCAATATACACCCCTCTTCTATCCCTACAACGCTCCATGCGAATTTTCCATTGTTCGAAACAGTGCTGGAAGTCTTCTTCTGTGAGCTCCTTCATGACGCATGCCGCTTTTTCTTTCACAGCTTCAACGGACTGAAATCTTGTTCCTTTTAATGCAGATTTGACCTTGGGAAACAGATAAAAGTCGCATGGTGCAAGGTCTGGCGAATAAGGCGTCTATGGTCTAACACTGGGATGTTGTACTTGGCTAGAAACATCTTGACAGGCAATGCAGAATGAGCCGGCGCGTTGTCTCAATGGAGAACCCATGACTTGTTCTTTATGTAAAATTTGCCTTACGCATTCTTTGTCAATTCCTATAGTTTCAGCAATCGCACGAATAGTTAACCGACGGTCAGATCGAATCAGATTGCCGACTTTTTCAATATTTTCATCCGTTTTTGACGTGAAAGGGCGACTCATCTTCAACGTCTTCTCGGCCATCTTGGAAACGCTTAAACCACTCAAAAACTCGCGCACGTGATAAACATTCATTGCCATACACTTCTTTTAATAAAAGATAAGTTTCAGTAGCGCTTTTTCCAAGTTCCATGTGAAATTTTACGACGATTCGTTGCTTTATTATTACATTTATCATTTTTCCGGCAAAACAAGACAACAGCTCTTATACAAACGAAGGCAACGGCCAGATTAATTGATTTACAGACACGGGAGGCGCCGCATTCGAAAGAGAAGGCTTCACGTTACACAACTGTCAGTCGTTCGCGTTTGGCGCATGTGTACTTCTTCTGTGGAAGCATCAGTCTCGTTATTTTATAGCCACACCTCGTATAACTCGAACTATAAAATACACTTGAGTCACTCAATTGTCACATTTACAGCAGTAAACATCAATTTATATTTTTTATCCATTTAATACGGCTAACCAAAAATAAATTATTCGTGTTTCTTGTACGAGTTCAAACGTGAATGCAACGTATCAGAGGCTTGTCAAAGTATTTGTATGGCATTCGGAGAAGATGCAGAACGAACTCGTTGCTGATTTTAAAAGTTTGTTTCAGGTAATAGTCTTCGGAGCACACTTCAAGCAGAGTGCTATCGACACGCACGCGCCAAACATGATTATGTCATCGTTATTCTGATGAGCAATCAGCTGTTTTGTATATACATATTAATATATTATTTGATAAATATTAATGACAGCGGTAAGGAAATATTAAGTAAAAGAAAGATTAGAAAACGATGGCTTAAAAAATAATAATATTCATCATGCAATAACGAGCACTATTTTAAGAGACTTTAGACTTTAGTCACTACATCTTTTAGCCAAGTTCAAAGGATCGAGGATATATCCCGATCTGGAAAATCGCTTTTCTTAAATAACGAGGACCTGAGGACTGCAATTGAGACGAGTTCAAAATCTACAGAAAACTTGCTACTGCATTTAATATTAATAAAATGACATTTAATGTTAATTCGATATTTCTTCATATAAAAAACGGCGAAAGCTTCTCTGGATATCTAATATTGCAGAATTAATAGCTGGAACCAAGTTTGTATAAATAGTACAGAAATAGTGGTACAGAAATAGTCTCACATGACTGTGAAAGTCCAAGCATGATCAGCTGATCAATTGCGGAACGTGTTGAAGTTAGTTTAAGGCCTAGCAACTTTATAATTTGAACCGAAGTTTCCAAAACCGATTTCGGAGCACACTTCAAGATGCTATCGGCACGCACGCGCAAGTGACGCCATGTTCATTGTCGCGATGAGATACGTTCGCGCGCAACGCAAACAGAACTAGCTAGATTAGACCAATATCTCGCGATTGTCGGGATCGATAAAAAGTTACATTCGTTAACGCGACCGGTTTACACTCGTTTCCGATCTTCGATATTTCTCACTCTCGTGTACGCACCGAATACATAACGATTGCAATAAAAACACTTGGCTAACAAGCTCGGCATTATCTTCGACCTCTCGCCACTTTCCGCTGCTTCCCTCACACGGCGCTCTGTCCTGTCTGTATTATGGGATTTTTTCTCGCCAGTATGGCGGTTTAACGAACGGATCACCATGCCGGCACTAGCCACCAGGCAGCGAGCGTCTCGCGGCATTCGCACTCGTTCGCGTTCACACGAGCACTAACTCGAGAATTTCAAGCAGAAGATGCAATGAGTCAAGTCATCATCTCATAAAATGACGTGATACCGTACGGCGCGTGCGCGTATTATAAATACTGTGCGGTCGCGCTGGTCATATTGCGATTGTAAATGTCGCGCGATATGTCAATTCCTTTCGTTCATATGTTATGTTATGTGAATGGACAAAAACCGCGATTTGCATACGAATTCATATGCAAATCGCGGTTTTTGCGAAAGATAAATGTACCGCGTTACGCTACGTTAAGCAACGACTAATTATTGAGACTTTATTCTTATCATCTGTTCACCTTTTTATCATCTTTTATTATATTTGAATTGTACCAAACTAAAACTTTATATTACTGCCCAAAAATATCTCATTTTATCACATTATAAAATACAATGTCACTTCATAAGTTAGTAATCATTTAGAAGCAAATTCAGTCGAAAATATTAGTCAAAGGTAACAGATCATTGATATAGGCTTTTGAAATTGGTTTTCATGGGAAATCACATTTCATTTTCGTATACTTAGTACTTACTTTAGCGGAGCCATTTGACACACTATCACGACTTTTTCCCGGCAATTTTTACCGGTACGTTCACCTTACATTTCCGATTTCCTTCACGGAAAGGAAAGCTCGCACAGTTCGTGCGATTAAACAGGTGCCGGACGGAAACTTATGACTCAGACATGATATTTGAGTAGAAATATCCTACAAAGATTTCTTTCTTCGCTTGCCTATGCACAATATGAACGACCTATAAACGTGATAACATATGAACTAGGAGAATTTAAGTCGGAAACAGTAAAGTGACGCACAGTGTCTCACATCGGAATTGATGATGTGCGCACATGGGAAATTTATTAACTAACAGCGGAAAATGACGTCGGATTACTCATTCCGGCGCCGCAAATTCCGCAATAAAGGGATTTCCATAACTATGATTGTCTGTCGTATCCGGAAGAAGGAAGAAAAAGTACCTCGCGTTGATGATTCATCTCGGTGGCAGGTTGATTAAATTGTCCTAATAAATGGCTGTGAATAACGGGATGAAATAGGTTGCAAAAAATATAGAGAAGATACATTGGTGTATGATTCGATAATTCGCGTTATCGCATATTGTCGTAAACAAGTTATTTTACAGGTGCGTGAGGCGTTTGCAGTCCTGCGTATAAAGACATTAGGCATACAACAAAGGTTTGACGATCTTGGCGAATGAATGCTGAATGCGTAAGATAGAAAAGTAAAAGTTAAATAGGAACAAGACAACGGAGGAAATTAGATAACAAATGGCGCGTTCGGAAAGACTCTATTAGTATTACTTAACACTATATAAACTGTTCGCGGAGCTAGGTGACAGCGCTAACAAACGCTGTCATGAAATCAATGATTGCATTGCACACCATAATTACGCTATTTTTCCCATGGCGGTGCATCGATAGCGTTAGCGTTTATAAGCTTCGTGAGAGCCCAAACCGCACATCACTGCACGTTAGTGCATTTCAATGGTACGTATCTACATCGTCTTCATTATTTCGCTATTTACATACGTAATGGACCGTTCCGTAGAAGCGAAGCTTCGGGATGTTGAAACTGAAGAGGAGTTTAAACTGCAACTCTCATCAACTAGTGTTTTTGGAGCACAAACCGGTAAGTTTTAGGTCGTTAAATGATACAACGGTATAACGTAGTGATGCTAACGCCACGCTATTGCTGTTCGTAGAGTTCTATCATTATCGCTATCATTATCGCGCTATCGCGCTCCACAGACGATTTTTGTAGAACTGGCGTTGATGGGGAGTTTTTGCAACAACGTTTTTCAGATACGGTGAACGCTAAAGTTACGTTATTGAGTCGAAAGACGAAATTGCGCTTGCGTATGCGAAACTGCGCATGCGTAACTTCGTCTTTCGATCCAATAACGTAACTTTCGCGTTCACCGTATTTGAAAAACGTTATTGCAAAACTTCTCTAATAGCGTTTTTCCAAACACACTCAAAGGCTGCTTACAAACGCTAACGCTATTAACGCATTAATAGTGTTCCTCGGTCCAGAAACAGCGTTCATTTAGCATGCAATTATGGCGTGCAATTATGGCGTACAACACTACCATTAGTGACGTCATGATAGCGTTTGTTAGGGCTACCATCTAGCTCGGCGGACAGCCTGTGTAGCGTTAAATAACGCTAAAAGCGTCTGCTCGAACGCACCCAAGGTGTTGGAATGTCAGCGGTGAATGGAACTCGTAGACAGATGGTAACGCCATCTGCTTCGGATCATCGACTCGAAGAAAACTCTGTCGATAAAGAACTGCCCATTAAAACGATATTAGAACGAGATTAGCAAGGTTGAATGAACATTCACGCGTGAGTTCCTTAAAAATGTCTAATACAATAACAATTCACGCGGAGCTTCAGCCACGAGAGAACAATGCCTCGCGGTGTGCGCCTTCTTTATTCCCTTTTTTTTGTGAAAGGAGACTAATGGGTTTCGGTTCCGCCAGGGGCGAGCGCGCGTCCGCCACGTGTCTTGCCTCCTGCTAGAAGAAAAATGTACTTTTTTATTCTTAGGTGCGCACGTTCCGCGCATAATGCAATTAGTCGCGCGAAGCAAAAAAAGTAATGCCACCTCGCGGCACTGTGAGCAGTCACGCGAATAATCGCCGTTTCCATCTGTCCATTTCGAAAGTGAGCGAAACGTGCAAGCTATCGGAGGACGCATCGCTTAGAATACGTGCCTTGTATTTTATTAAGCATTATTAATGAACGTAACGTAATATGGACGTTACGTCTCGCTTCTTACGATATTATCGAATTGTTCGCATGTGAGAATAAAATGTATGAATATTGTCACAATTCCTTGACACGTGCGTGTCGACTGCGTATAAAGTACGACCGAACGCACTCTTTGAACAATTTGGTGATAAAATAATCCATTCAATATACAATTAGGGTTTATAGAGGTTTATGTTTTCTATTAATTATTAATTATTAATTATTTTTAAACGAGTTAAGTGGCTTTTCTGCATTTGGCTTTGCACTTGCATAAATATTTAATCGCGTGTATATCTTATGTCCATTGTAATTTATAAATTCGCGCACGTGCAAAATCGTTTATTCGTTTGCGAAACAATCGGAACATTCTTTTTTGTATACTTAAAATACAGGTGAATTTTGAGCGTAATTCTTCAGCGCAGAAATTTGTTCTTGAGAAGTTCTTATACTACATAAAACGTCTCATCGGACGTCGGATGTGGTTTAGAATGCGTCGAAAGATAGATAGGTAGATACATTCAGATTGTTCTGCAAACGAGTGAAAAACAATCAAAATATAAACATTTGCATGCACATGATACAAATCGTATGTCTCTCAAAGTTTGTCGCTTCAGAGAATTTGTATTTTTCAAATTCGTTGCAGCCTCGATCTTTGCTTTTACGAACCGTTGTATAATCATAGATAATGAGATGAGAACGAGCAAAAAAAACGAGACCCAAGTACCCTGTGTCACACATTCGCGGCGAGAAACGTCTCATCGCAGCGTTTTCCAGAGAAAGAGAGAGAGAGAGAGAGAGAGAGAGAGAGAGAGAGAGAGAAAGAGAGAAAAACAACTAGACCGGAATTACATTGTGATTCATTGCTAATGCATTCCGACATGCCGCCGCATAAGTGAAAAAATCATGAGGCGACATGTACTGACTAAAGATAAATTTATCTGTTTGTATTATAAATATTTCAGTCTCATTAGTAAGTACTATTTTAAAACGCACATTTTTATTAAATCTTTTTTCATATCCTTCTTATATAATTATTCTTAATATATTTTTAATATTATTATAATGATTCTTAATTATTACTATAATTATTCTTAATTATAATGATTAGACCCTTAATTATTATTATAACTATATCTTTATCATAATTTTTATTATATATTTTATTATATTATATAATAAATATAATAAAATGTATACACAAAGGTATGGTAAGGGTTATTATAAGAAGATTGTTGTTTTATTGTCATCATTATCTGATATTATTGTTTTGTCGCTGTCATTATTATTCCGGTATTTTTTCGTTTCGGTGACAGATAACTAACGATCGTAAACTTATGTACATCCCGCATTAAAATCTTTTCTTAATCGTGTCATCACTGAAAATTGTTTATCCTG
The DNA here is from genome assembly GCF_003227715.2 of Harpegnathos saltator. Taxonomy (NCBI): domain Eukaryota; kingdom Metazoa; phylum Arthropoda; class Insecta; order Hymenoptera; family Formicidae; genus Harpegnathos; species Harpegnathos saltator. Next base: position 120,784 of record NW_020230671.1, on the reverse strand, counting down.
CCCGTAAATAGTCCACTGCGATTGCGGCGAATTCACTCTCCGTCCAGTGTCTATTGCGCGCACCGTGATCTGGCATTAACTGCACGGTTAAGAAACAGGATGGAGCCGACAAACACTATAATCTCTACGTGGTAGTCGGCCCAGTGTCGCGGAGGATCCCTAAACTGAAATTAGCCTTGAGCCTCCTTAATCCGAGCCTGACTGGCCGTGCATGTCGTACTCACTGCCACATGTGAGAGACGGACAATGATGAGTGGTATACATCTGTATGCCGTAAACGTTGCGGGGGAGAATACTCTAGTGACATACACGACCGCTTCGTGATCAGTTAAAAGGTTAAAGTCCCGTTTGATATACACACGTTTTTTCCTCTCTCTCTCTCTCTCTCTCTTTTTCTCTCTCTCTCTCTCTCTCTCTCTCTCTCTCCCTTTCTCCTTCTCTCTCTTTCCCCCTCTTCCGCCCCACCACAACGCGAGAATTTGTGCGCGAGTTACGCAAATATGTATATCTGTGGACGCTAATGTAAAATATCGTAAAAAAGATGAGAGGTGAAGCAAACTTCATCTCTCTCGATCCGGTCACTTTTCATTATCGAGGAATAAATATGTTCGGATCTTTGTTGGATTTGTTAAAATCATCTAGCTTCAGTTCCGTTTTAAGTGGCCAACAAGTACCTGTTTATCTAGACATTAATTACGAATAAATACAAGCACTTAATGACTATCAGATGGGACTTTAATGACCGAGTCGATCGAGATCGAAACGAGACATCGAAATTACAAATATTGAGTAACATTATCAGCGAACACGGCGCTAGGATTCATATTATCGCAAAATTCTACACGTCGAATGATATTCGAGAGTTCAGCACTATACTTCAGTCGTGCATCTACTCGAAACGATCGTCGCGACTCGTTGCGATCATTACGCGACAATTGCACAGAGGTATTTCCAGCGAGAGACACGCCCGTAAAAATTCTAGACAAACAGACGTCCGTAATATTACATTACACAGTTCGCGGTTTGCCTGTCGAGCTTCATTACACGCGTGGTTTCATCCCTGGCGAATGCGCTTCCATGCAAAAGACCGCACTCATGCTGTACGTATAAGCGACGAGAGAGAGGAAAAAAGAAGTTCTTCTTTAGTTTGAACAGCAGTTTGGGGAGAAGCGTGAAAGTTCCACCTTCTTTAAGCAAGCTAAGATTGCGCATTATACAGGGTGTCTCATTTTAAATGAGCCAGGCAAAAATCTCGAAAAATATGAAAGATAAGAAACGTTTCAGACAAAAGTTGGGTAAATATTTAGAAGTATACAGTCAGCTCCGATTTTAATGAGACTAGGCTCATTCGACTCGTTTTTGCACGAGAAACAACTTTTTCCTGTGGCAAAATCGTCGCTCAGTTCCGCGAAGCAAGATATGAAGCGTTAAAGCAAATCATAATTCAGATTAGGAAAGCTGTTATATCGACGAACTTTGGCGACATAAACATGCCTCGTAACTAACATAAACTTCCTGAATAATATGCAAAAAATTTTAGTCCGTGCTCACTGTTCGTTAAAAAGTTATTAACAAATGAAGTTAGTGATAAGAGTTTGCACCGAGCATGTATATACACACACACACACATGTGAGTTTGCGACTTTCCATATGAAGCGAGTTTCACCCGTTAACCCTCGAGGGGGGGTGCGGGTGGGGGGGCCGAAAGCCTCCCGCACGCCCCCTTCGGTGTGTGTGTGTGTGTGTATATATGTTCGATGCAAACTCTTATCACTAACTTCATTTGTTTATAACTTTTTAACGAACAGTGAGCACGGACTAAAACTTTTTGCATATTACTCGAGAAGTTTATGTTAGTTACGAGGCATGTTTATGTCGCCAAAATTCATCGATATAACAGCTTTCCTAACCTGAATTATGATCTGCTTTAACGCTTCATATCTCGCTTCGCGGAACTGAGCGACGATTTTGCCACAGGAAAAAGTTGTTTCTCGTGCAAAAACGCATCGAATGAGCCTAGTCTCATTAAAATCGGAGCTAACTGTGTACTTCTAAATATTTATCAAAAGTTCTATGGTTTCAATGGGGATATAAAACAACTATGTCATTTTGTCTATAGATGGTATCGTATAGATTTCGCGTGATATTCACTGTGATATTCACAAAAGTGGTGCTAGACTTTTTGACTCTATTTGGTCTCGAGAATATATCGTTACAATAGCGCCTTGACTTTTGTTAATTTTGATGATTTTGAAATTTCCAAAGGTCGATAAGTTAACAAAAAAATTAGAACACTTCTAACAATATATTCTTGAGATTAAACAGAGTAAAAAAGTATGATATTGTTTTCTCTTTCGACAAATACTTAGTGAGACATCGTAAATTAAACGTTGAGAAAGTTACCAAGTTTTCCCTAAATATCTCAAAAAATATTAGACAACTAAAAGAATGTTTCAGACAAAAGCTGTTCAAATTAACTGGTAAAAAAAGTTGATATAATAAAAAATTGGGATTTCCGCTTAAAAAAAGTAATGATCAGTGAATATCTCGAAAATGGCATCATCTGTAAACAAAATGATATAGCTTTTTTATGTCACCTTTGAAACCATACAACTTTTGTTCTTTATATCCTTATAACCTTCATATTTTTCAAGATTTTTGCCTGGCTCATTTAAAACGGGACACTCTGTATATATTGTTATCGATATTATCGATACTTAAATAATGACGAGCTTATAGTGCATTTATCACACATATGTGCATATTATGCTTATAAAAACGACAAACACGACCGATTCGTGAAAGGATAGAGAGGACACAGTTTTTCGGCAATGACCGTCGACGGCGAATCGGTGACGAAGGTGACGACGGTGACGATTCCCAGGGTGCGAGCCTTCGCGCGTTTACATTAGCCATAATAGCGTAGCAGTTATCGCAAAGTTTCGCGCTTCTAGCTGTTGAGGAAGAATGCATGGCATGCACTTCCGACTGTTCGCGATTTGCCTACTAACGTAATAACCGTCGCGCCAGTTAACAAGCTGACACTTCCTCCTGTCTGGCGTAAAGATACGCGCATTCACCCGTGTTCACCCGAGTATTTATACGGCTAATAAAGGCAATAAACTACAAATACGAGGTTCGGGACGTCGAGCGTCATTTAATCATGCGCGTTACCAACATAGACATGACTGGCATATTGCGTTGATTATACATGACTTTCACGATGGAAGCACTCAACAAGGCGCAAGCAACCACGAAATCCACTTAAAAAGCGACACTTTTCATGGTCATAAAAGAGAGTTTGTCTTCAGCATTAAACATATGTGTATAATCTTCAAACTTGTTCCGGGGAACTCTCGACTGCGATGAGAAATTGTGTTCGCAACGGGAGTGCAATAAATGAAACTTTATGATTCAATTTGCACGGGAATTAGGCGATAAATACATCATTTCTGGAAACCTTGAAGCACGCATGTGTGTAGTGTCAGTGATGTGAATTTTATTTTTAACGAAATATCGTCGCGCGTATGAGAAAATTTATTAATTTGCGATAAGAGAACGTATTGATAAGATGAAGATAAAGTTCGCTAAATAAAGGACAAAACAGCGGACGAAAATAAACAATAGATCTGGATCAACTACCGGGTCAGGGTCAACTGCAGACAATTGCAAAATCTTAAAGAGGTAGCGAGCGATTGATAAAGAAAAAAAAAGATTAAACGGCACGGAAAACACGATATCTTCTCCTACCGTTATTGCATCGCATCAGAATGCACCTCGAGAGATTCGTACGCGAGGAAGACGTGCGAGACTTACTCGATGCTATCAGGATCAGATCCAGCAGGGCCGTCCAGTGCGTGAGCTTCTTGCAAACTCCCATGATTGTTTCGGGTACGGTTTGAGTCGTTGCTTTGTCGCCAGTGTTCTCTATGATCTCTTCTGCCAGTGTCACCGTGCTGCCCTTTGTCAATTCCTCCGTGGACTTCTGCAGGAAAAAGTAACGTTGATATTAACTTGTTCATAAAACAATATCAAGTATTAATAGACGAGATGGAGAATAAATGAACGGCGTGCTCAAAGCCGTCATAATTAAACGAGAAACGGATTTCTATCATTCCGACATGCGACTCGAAATTGTTAATAAGAGCTGAAATTAGAGAAATTTATGTAGGAAAGTCGATCGTATGTTACTTCCCGTAGCAAAGCTAATCTCGATGTAACCAACAAGGTTGATAAGAAGTATATTTGAAATAAAAAAATACAACATCACGTTCTTTTATTTAAAACAATCGTTTTATATTTTAATGTTTTAAACAGACGCAAAGAACATGTTTTAAATATGTATATATTTAATTTTTAATACAACTTGAGCATTGACTTTTCATACAGTTTGGAATATAGTCAATGGTTTAATAAGAAAACTTTTATCTCTCGGAATTCATAAAAGATAATTTATTTTATTGAACCACGGATTACGTTCCAAGCTGCATGGAAGAAAAGTTTTTAAATAATTTTATTTAAATAAACTTTATGAAATATGTGTGTGTTGACCTGGAATAACTTACTGTCCTTAAAATGATATGACCCTGAACGAATTCTAAAACGATTCTTTTCCTTGCAAAATGTTATCCGAGATTTAGTTTTTAAGTTATAAGAATAAATAGTTTACCTATTATACGAGTCAGATATAAGAGATAAGCAAAGACAACACAACTCACCGTCAGAGATTGATGTCGATACGATGAGTTTATCGATGGTGATAACACTCCGTACACCATTTTTATAATTTCCTTTAATAACCGTGTGTATCGTATCAAGTGAGGCGAAAAGAATCTGCGAAGCCGACACATGTTTCTCTTTTACGCAAATACATACATCTTTACGCAAATACATACATTTGCGTAGAAGAGAAATATTGCATATGCTTGCACAGCCAAATGTTGACCGCGATGTTGTCTGGCATGAACGGGTTAATGTAATTCCCAAATAGCAAAGATTGATGCGATCGTAATAGCGAAAAAACTTTTAAATTAGTAAGTACGATTATAATGTAACATTTGAAAATAAAATATTTGATTAAGCGAGCGAGAGAAAGAGAATTTTTTCAAACTACAAAATAACTTTCTTTGTAAGGTATTAATTTTATGAAATATGTGCTTCTCAACAGATAACACCTATTCAACAGAATAACAATGTTAACAAATGAATAACAATGATATACAAGCAAAATCTTTTGATCTATATATTTATTACACGACTTTTCCACAAAGATGATGCAAAAGGCCAAGAAATGTTTCTTTATACTACTATAACGAAAATAGTGGTTAAACAGTAAGCAAATAAATAAAGGGATATGAGAGAAATATTAATATTGAAAGAAATTTTAAATATGAAGATATATACATACAAGCTTGCAGTCACTTTGTGAATCAATGGGATGTACAGAACTACTTACGTTCTTATACTATTGCTTATCAGCTGTTATATTATTGTTATATGAGATCTTATACAATTGCTTATGATACATACTCTTCCCCACATGTTTATACACGATTTGCTTTTCACAAACGTGGGTAATCACATATTTTTCTGCACTTGAAACACATTTCGAATAAAAAAATTTGACTTTGACGTAGCTCATTCTTAAGTTTTTATTAAACCTATAAATAAACTGGCATTAAAGGGAATGGAAATAATAAGAGATAAGACGGAAAGAAAGACGACGGCGAATTGTCATATCGGGCCTCATGATTGATGATGTGTGAATACTTACGTTAGATATTTGCGGTTAAGAGCAGCATTATATTCTACAGGATCTTTCAGACACACATCCGTCTATTCCTTTTATTTAGAAAAAGGATAGTATTAGGACATTAGGTGTTGCGGGATCCGTACGAGGTAGTGATGAAGGAGGTGTTCAATAAAACTTAGTTTTATTTTGGAAAGGAGTCTTACTGACTTAACCCTTTGCTAGCGCGTGTAATGTAGTCTTACAAGTAACACTACCCAACTGATACTCACCGATTTGAATGAAACTTAACATATTTATTAAGCACCGAAAAATATTAAATACGTGTTTTTTTGTTTCGACTAAATGCGCTTTTTAGGGGTAGAAAGCACCCCTCAACCCTTGGAGGTGGAAACAGTTATGGCTAATTATTTCTGAAACGATATATTTTCTGAAAAAAGTGCTTAGGACCAAAGTTGTAAAGTTCAAAGTGATGCACTTGATGGCGACCTTGAAATCGACCTTGAGGTCGATTTTCAAGGTCAATTAAATTTGGAAATAATTAGCCGTTGCCGGACATTGACCACATCCTGTATCTATAATCAGTAATTTTATGCGTTGACTAAATCTGTCTTCAGAATTGATTTGTTGCGTTATTTTCCTAAAAAAAGAAAAAAAACCTGACGTAATGGGAAAATAGGCGCAAATTTATGGAAAAAATAAGAAGGAGAAAAAAGTTTTGTAAGTAACTTCAGAATAGAAGTAAAGATAAGAAAACATAAAATGTCACTCTAATTGTAAGTTAAACATTACCTTCATGCTATATTAGAAATTTTAATCTTTTACTCTTACCTTTTACTCTTTATTTTGTATTAGGATTTCATTCGGACATGATCAATTATTATTTTCCCGACTGTCGTTGAGCAAGCATTTTCCAAAATTACTTCTTGATCACTTATCACTTCTTGCCTTCACTGGCTGGATCTCGACCATATCTTGCCTTTACTGGCTGGATTTCGCTCACATCTTGCCTTCACTGACTGGATCTCGACCATATCTTGCCTTCACTGGCTGGATCTCGACCATATCTTGCCTTCACTGGCTGGATCTCGACCATATCTTGCCTTCACTGGCTGGATCTCGATCACATCTTGCCTTATTTGAATGAATAATTAACTTTCAATTCCTTTATTGATCGAATTATTGACTGATCTTGCCTTAATTGGTTGGATCAATGAACAATTTTAAATTGCAGAGGCTTGTTTTGTTTACAAACCACCAACGTTCTGAATGTAAAATTTTACCTTCTATCGATTCTCGAGATGAAAAGTAAACTTCTCCCTTTGAAAAACATGAAATGATTTTCAAATGACCTTGAAAATCGACCTCAAGGTCGACTTCAAAGTCGCCATCAAGTGCATCACTTTGAACTCTACAACTCTGGTCCTAAGCACTTTTTTCAGAAAATGTATCGTTTCAGAAATAATTAACCATAACTGTTTCCACCTCCAGGGGTTGAGGGATGCTTTCTACCCCTAAAGCGTATTTAGCCGAAACAAAAAAACACATATTTAATATTTTTCGGTGTTTAATAAGTATGTTAAGTTTCATTCAAATCGGTGAGTATCAGTTGAGTAGTGTTACTTGTTAGAGATAGAAACGTCTGGTTCGGTCGGTGGTCTGGCTCTACTCCCTTCGGTGACAGAAGTTGATTTATAGACTCATCGCTGAAGGAATTTTGCAAATCTGGCGGAAGCATCGCGCTGCTTCCGACCTTTCTCCATGCAGACAGTGCATTATTTGCCTGCTGCCTATTTTTGGACATTTTTCGACTTTGTCCTGTGTAGCGTGATGCTTACCTTGCAACACGTGCGGTGCAGGTGTGGCGGAAGTGCTTCGCATAGCACCTTCGCCAATATAATTAATGCCTATTAATTATAAGTAATTCGTCAATGTCCTGCTTAGGGCATGACATAGGAAAAATTGGGAATGTTTACCATAAAAGCTTATCTGAAGTTTCGATGATGATATTCACTTTTAGGAAAGTCTCGGAAATATCGGAAGCCAAACTGAAACCGCTAGTTAGAAATTCTAAATAGCAACATGGGACAATATGGATATCGTTGGATAGAGCTTCTAAAAAAAGTAACTTTTCCTTGGAAAGGAATTTAATATTATTTGGAAATGAAAAGATAATTATAGATGTTCAAAGTGTCTGCCGCCTTGACGAAAACATCTTTCCATCCTTTCTCTCACGCTGTGAGAGAGTCGGCTCTCAGGACTTTTGCAAAATGTAGAGAGTGGCAATTTTCTTCAATTCGCTGTTTCTTATCGTCATTCGAGTCAACCATAATAAATACACGACATAATAAGTCAAATTTGTGATATGGATTATAAATAAACACAACATAAACACCAACATACACACATAAGCCAAACATAAACACAATTTTGAAACAAAGAATGGAAAGATGTCTTCGTCAAGATGACAGATGACGCTTTGAACATCTGTAACTATTTTTTCATTTCCGAGTGATATAACATTTTTTTTTAAGGAAAGTTGTTTCTTTTCGAAAGCTTTACCGAAAGATATCCATATTGCCCCATGTTGCTAGAATGTTTAAATATTCTTCGGTCCTCTATAATATAATGTTGCTCCTATAACTATAACTATCGAACATAAATATTCATATTATTAACCGTGATATAACGATTCTTTATTTCTGACTTATCTTGTTTCCATTCTCTTTCCTCTCTCCATTCTCCTTTCCATTCTCTCTCCATTCCATTCTCTACCGTCAATTTATTTATAGATTTAATAGAAGCTTGATAATCAGCTACGTCGAAGTTAGATTTATTATTTGAAGTGTATTTAACCCTTTGCACTTAGAGAGATTTCTCAGATTATCTATCGACAATTCGAATATATTTATTCACAAAATAAAGAGAAACATATCATATCAAATAAAAAAATGGTATAGCATTGAAAATAATTATTCTATTTAAATGATATTTAAAATAAAACTTTATAGTATATATTTTATCAAACTAAAATTGTATAGCTTATATTTTTCTAAAGTGTAATAACGTTCAAAATAAACACTAATATACATTGCAGGTTTGTTAGAGCAAGTATTACAGGAATAATTTGTTCATTGTCTTTCACCTGGAATTTTTCTATTCGAATACACAATTTCGTTTATTTCCCACGCGAATAATGTGTAATTTACCGTTCAGCCTGGCCCGTTCAGGCAACCTTGTTGCCTGAATAAAATGAAGAAGAATATCTTCGCAGTTGTTGGAAATCACCTTTTAATTGATTGACCAAAGCTCGACATAAATTTTAAATGACAGATAAGTTTCCCATTTTTTTGCTGTTTTGATACTCGATATGATATGTAGGAGTTAATGACGCATACTTTCAATTCCAAATTCAAAAAAAGTAATTATCTTTGCCATTTTAGAGACTTTCGTAAAAAACAATAGGTTGAAACATGCTGATCAGCGCGACTCGCACCGTCTATATTTGTAATATAATTTAGTATCACATACATATTTCAGGTTTTCTAATAAATATAATATTTCCACCACGTAATATCTTTGAAGAAAATTTCATTCCTGCATGATTCCAAACACTCAGAAGCGTGACAATTCTTTTATCTTTTCACATAAGAAGTATGAGATTATTGTTCCCATAAGCTATATTGTTTTTTTAGTTTTGGCTTTTTAATATATAATGTATCCCCTTTCGGTTAGTTTTTGTTGTACCGGTAAGATAACATTTCATTTTCAATAATTTTTTTGTTAGGGCAAAACTAGCATATAGCAATATCGATCGATGAACATATGGTATTCCACTGCAATGGGAATCTTTTCTAATAGTCTTTTATGTAAATGCAACGGAATTCTGCCATTTACCGAAAAATCAAGTCAAATAAGTTTTCAAAAGTTACACTGCCATAATATGAAAGAATAGCTAGGTGTAATTGCTTGCAGTCTTTTCGTGTTCCCTTAGAAGGGACATTCGAGTTATTTGTTACATTTACGATGTACTTTTAAAGGACAAAGGATTAAAGTGCAGAAAAATATATCGTAAGCCACGTTTGTGGAAAGCAAATCGTGAATAAACGTGATGTGAGGAGAAGTACATATCATAAGCCATTGTATAAGATATTATATAGCTATAATATATGAACTGATAAGTAATAATATAAAAGCGTGCGTAGTTGAGAACGTTCCATTATTTCACGATGTAACTGCAAGATTATAAATATATATATATATATCTTTGTGTTTAAAATTTCTCTCAATATTAATATTTCTTTATATCTCTTTACTTATTTGTTTTTTGTTTAACCATTATTTTTATTACAGTATTGTAAAGAAATATTTCTTGGCCTTTTGCATTATCTTTGCAGAAAAGTCATGTAATACATAGAGATTAAAAGATTTTGTCCGTACAATGTTATTCTATTGGATAAGTGTTATCTGAACTATATATTTTTCAACGAAAAATTGTTTTTATTTAGAAACTAACGATATTTATATTGCCTCATGTTGCTACTTAGAATTTTTAACTAGCGGTTTAATTTGGAAAGCAAATCGTGAATAAACATGATTTGGGGAAGAGTATATATCATAATCAATTGTATAAGATATCATATAACAATAATATAAGGTGATAAGCAAAATAGTATACGAGCATGTGTAGTTTAGTACGTTTTATTATTTTACGACATGACTGCGAGATTATATGTATATATTTTTATTTAAAACTTCTTTCAATATTAATATCTCTTTTATAACTCTTGATTTATTTGCTTGCTTAACCTTGCTTGTTTAATCACTATTTCCCTTACATTAGCATTGTAAAGAAGCATTTCTTGGCCTTTTGGATTATCTTAATAGGAAAGTCGCGTAATAGATAGATCAAAAGTTTTTGTCCATATATCATTCTGTTGGATAAGTGTTATCTGCTGAAATATATATTTTTCAAGGAAGTTTTTTTTTAGAAGCTTTATTCAACGATATATATTGTTCCATGTTGCTATTTAGAATGTTTAAGTAGCGGTTTAACCTTGGCTTCCGATATTTCCGGACTTTCCTAAAAGTGCAAATATCATCATCAAAACTTCAGGTAGGCTTTTACGGTAAACATTTCCAATTTTTCCTAATGTCCTAGCACCATCCTTTTTCTAAATAAAAGGAGTGGACGGATGTGTGTCTGAAACATCTTGTAGAATATACTGTTGCTCTTGACCGCAAATATGTAACGTAAATATTCGCACATCATCAATCATGAAGCCCGATATGGCCATCGTCTTTCTTTCCGTCTTATCTCTTATTATTTCCATTTCCTTTGATGTCAGTTTATTTATAGGTCTAATAAAAGCTTAAGAACGAGCTACGTCAAAGTCAAATTCTTTTATTTGAAATGTGTTTCAAGTGCAGGAAAATATGTGATTACTCAAATTTGTGGAAAGCAAATCGTGAGTAAACATGATGTGGGGAGGAGTATATATTATAAGCAAGAAAATAAGATATAATATAAGAATAATATAAGAGCTGATAAAAGCAATATGAGCAATATGAGCGTGCGTAGTGCAGTACGTTTCATTATTTTACGACATAACTGCAAGATTGTGTATATATATCTTTATGTGTTTAATACTTCTTTCAATATTAATATTTCTTTCATATCTCTTTATTTATTTGCTTGCTGTTTAACCACTATTTTCGTTACAACATTGTAAAGAAATATTTCTTGGCCTTTTGCATCATCTTTGGAAAAGTCATGTAATATATAGATGAAAAAATTTTGCCTATATATCATGCAATGTTATTCTGTTGAATAGATGTTATTCATTGAGAAACACATATTTCATAAAATTGGTACCTTACAAAGAAAGTTTATTTTCTAGTATGAGAAAGCTCGCGTAATCGAGTATTTTATCTTTAAACGTTATAATCGTATCCTAATTTAAAACACTTTTAATTCGTTATTACGATTGCATTAATCTTTGCTATTTGGCGATCGCATTAACTCGTTCGTGTCAGACAACCATTACATTTCTATGCAATCATACGTGTTTATGTAGGAAAGAAATGCGTGTCGGCTTCGCAGATCTCTTTCGCAGCACTCGATACGATACGCGCAATCAGGAATGGAAATTATAACAACGATACGTATTATATTATTATACACATGTTATTATCACATGCATCGATAAATTCATCGCATCAACGTCAGCACTTGCATCTGACAGCGAATTGTGCCATTCCTGTCTGCCTCTTACTATATCGGATCCGTAGCAGATAAATTGTTTATTTTTACAATTCAAAAACTAAGCTTCGAATGACATTTGGCAAGAGAAAAAATATTTTTTAGAACTCGTTTTAGAACTCATTCAAGAACATGTTGCTTCAAGAACAGTAAGTTGGTCTAAGTCACTCTATATATAATATAGAATAGAATATTATCCGATCTCATATGACAGCCGATAGATCCGCAATCAAATCACGCAATACGAGTTTTTCTCGTGCGAGCTGCGCGAGAAAGCATCGGTTTTCCACCGCAAAACCGCATACGAGAACGCCCACGACGTGCGTTTTATTGTAAAGCGATCTGCCATTACTAACACGTTGTTCAATTCCTAGACTTGTAGACTTGTAAACTGCGTCTTCTTATATAAAAGGTTTGAAGACAAAATACAAAGAGCAGTTACATGGTAAGGGACTTTTTATTGTCCACAGGTGTACTATCGTTATCTAGCTCTTTTTGTAAACAAGGGCGGAGGTAGACGAAGATCCTGTGGCTGAGATATCCTACACCCTATATTTCTTTCAGATATAGTTTCCACAACACATAATCCTGTGGTTGATCTATACATTGATAAATCTATAGTTCGGTCCGAGAAACTGAATACAGGGTGTCCGGAATCTTTTGGAAAGAAAAATTTGTGAAGATTAATCAGATCAAATTGAGGAGAAAAGTCACGTACTATTTCGCCGAAATCGCAATAGTTGTTAAGTTATTAATGATTGAAAATGACCACATCTAGAAGCTTTATTAATCAATAACCTGAAAATTTGAATAAAAAAGTCCTTTACCATTTTGCAAATAAGTAGGCAAATTTTCAAGTTATCAATTAAAAGAGCCTTTAAATGTGATTGTTTTCAATCATTAATAACTTGGTAAGTATTGCGATTTTTGCAAAATGGTACTTAATTTTTCTTCCCAGTTTGATCAATTTTTTATTTCCAGAAGATCCCGGACACCTTGTATAATTGAATCACGTCATATACTGAAACATTAGCCGGCTGCTTTATCCAGTATGTTATAGCAATGTCTGCATCGATAATCACGTATCAAATATTTAACATCTCATTAATCGCTAAAGAGATATTCTTTTTATCGTAGACAAGTATAATTAATAATTTATTACCATCATATATTCAATGTGTGCACCAGCCGAAAGAAACACATGTCACATGTCGACGTTCTAACATTGTAGTGAAAAGTCGTGAAATCCAACTCTACACCCAGAAAGGAAGGCAGACGGATGACCAGCGTAGGTCCAGCAACATGTGGAAAGTAGCGACGTTAAAACCGTAAACCGAAAAAGGTAGACCGCGTACTTTTAAGGAATGAGTGAAGGATAGAGACACGTTGAACAAAAGAAGTGCGTTCTCGTTCTCTCTTTCTCTCTCTCTCTCTCTCTCTCTCTCTCTCTCTCTCTCTCTCTCTCTCTCGTTCTCTCTCTATCACACAGTACCGGTAAGAGGGGGCACTATAAGAAAGACAAAAGAGAATACGAGGCAAAGAGAGAAAGAGAAAAAGAACGTATTAATCATCCGATCGCTTCTCCTCCTTTGTTCTTTCCAACGATAGACAATTAAACAATATATTTTCTTTTCTATTATTTCCTTTCAATAATGCAAATTTCTGCAAAGTCTGATTTAGTCTCTGACTCAAGCGCAATCTATCCTTTGAGGCCTACGGTTAAATTCACAGTTAAAACAATGGGATTCGGAAAAGAAGTCAAGCGTATGACACGTTTTTCGCGATTGGTTCACGCATGATTCGAACTTGCGGCGCGGGGAGACAACTTGCACGTTGTCGTTAAAAGACAAGACGATGATAACTTTCGACCTGAGCATGCACACGATATTTATTGCGTTGCGTTATCATCTTATCATTGTTATCGTTGGTTTTGGTTTATTAGGATTTTATCTTGATTATGCTATATATAAAGAGCATTGGAAATGTCAGCTGGAACGTTAAACGTCAAATTTATTACAAGCCCGATGCGCTTAGTCTCTTGATATGAAAAATATGTTATAATTAGCGAATAATTAGCAACTGGCGTCCTTATGCCTTATTGGCTTATTTCTCTTACATCGGTGGTATTTTACACCCGATTGCTGCGTCCACCGAAGAATGCGCGCGTTTTAGAAATTTCGAAAAACGGGACGCACTTTCTGGCTGCATTCGCGCAAGGTGAGAAGAGCAGGGAGAGAAGGAGCGAAAAAAAAAACGAAAACGCTCGTTACGATCGTGAATCATTATTGCCCGCGGAGAAACAGAAAGAAACATTATCCCTGCATTCCCTATCATTATCCGACGGTCGCTGCAAGAAATTATTTCGACCACCTGTTGGACACGTCCGCAGCTTCCTTTTACGGCCTACCTCGACCCGTTTGACGCGTCCAAGTCACCGACATAATTTTCCCCTTTCTCTTTCTGTCTTTTTTCCTTTTCAACAACAGATCAGCGCGCACGACGATTTAGATGGATTCGAAAAATTGTTCGACAGGAAAATCTCTCAGTCTCGTAAGGATACTCAGCTCGCCCAGCCGCGCTCACGAGTTTCACGGAGGAAGTCTATAATAAAGATGTGCGAACTATTCGAATTCGATTCGAATCCGAATTTCTATGATTCGAATCCGAATAATTCGAATAGGAATTAAATACATTATCGTTTGCGTGCATCAGCTACAAAAGGGGTCATCTGGGCCTGTATGTTTGAACCCTTAACTTGTAATTAACTTAACTTATAGTTAATAACTTAATTATAAATTATTTTAAATATTTAAATATATATTTTACTTCAAGATGACATTACAATATTCCCTTTCATATTAAAATCTTCCATCATTATTTGCATGTTTAATAGTCATGTTAAATTTTTTAATGATTCGATTCGATTTCACTCGATTCGATTCGAATACGAATGAAATTTCATAGATTCGATTCGATTCGAATTCTAATTTAAGAAAATGAGATTGGACTCGACATAAAGATTCTTGATTCACACATCTCTAGTCTATAATTACAGTGGTAATTTCCTACGAATCTGGCGGATCCAGATGATCTTTCGTTCGTCTTAGGGATAACAATACCGAGACGGTAATCTCGGCGGAAGATCCGCCGACGAACGGAACGGCGCGGCGTCGTAGATTGCGGAGGATCGATTAGCGGGCGCGCGCGTCCTGAAACATGATAATAACATATCCGCGTTTCGGAGGGGACGTGGTGCACTTTCGAGCTCGCAACTCGGTCATCCACTATGAAATAATTAAGGGGGGAAAACGATCGCGCCGACCTCCTCTGCCCCTTGGACAACACACCGAGGGAGTTCGGGTAACGCGGCGAATTACGTTGTATCCGACGATGCGTTCCTGCGGCTTTTTGCGCGTCGCTTTTTCTCGATTCCCCGACCTCGGCTTGATGTGCGAATTATTCGCGAGAGAAGGTGAAAGGTAGGAGGTTTTCCCGCGCGTAGTCCACCGACACGGGGTCGATGGACTCAACAGGTAAGCAGCCGAAATCGTTCTGGAGAACGACCGGCATCTTTGGCATCGCGTGCGAACGATCTCGCGAAATTGAAATTAATGATCGCCGAGACTCACGTGGCTGCGCTCGTGGTGAGAAAGTCGACTCGTAGACTCGACTAATGGTCCTGTTAATTGTTCATACGTCAAGCGAGGACGATATTGATCTGGCAACGAGACTGGCGATGACTGTTGCATTAACCGTGTAGAATCGCATTGGAAAAAGGATTGCAAGACGAGTGTGTGATATCGGCTTGCGGATTGATAACGAATGCAATCTGCGAATCTATAATGATCTATAACGCACATATAATGTCGAGCCTGCATATACACTAATAGAACTATCGTTATCCTTCGGAAGAAAAGGTACGCGTGTGCACAATAATGATAAGATTTATCTGTCGCACTCGGGGCTTACACTCGCATCATCAAGCGTAGTGCTCCCGATCGCATTATCTTTCAATTATTTTTCTCCACTGCTGCCTCATTAATATTCCCACGAAATGTGAAGTTAAATATTGATTAATTGGGCGCGTCGTAATGCTCCAATAATGATAATAAGCCGCGTTCCTCCCCGTTTTATCGTATTAGCACGACTCAGATAAATGTGACGTTTTAATGAAATATCTTCACTTCCACTTGTTTGATAATAAAATAAGACGTACGGCTTTATCCTCGCCGTTGAGGCGATTTATCAATCCCAAACTGCAATCAATTTATCACTGCATTTAATTCATTTCGCACGGCGCGAAATGAAAGGAAAGGAGAGATATAAATACGATATACAAACAGATGCGATTCTAATTACAACCCGCGACAATCAGCAGTACGAGAGTTAAACTGCTTTGCCCGGTTTTTACATGTATTAATTAAATTGCGTCACATTCGTGACCAGAAAAGAACAACTCGAAATTCGCGCACTTACGATCGCAGACGTTTCGTATCGAGCTTGTCTAGGCAAGGTCACTGATTTCTTCTGCTTCGGTCTCGTCGCGACTTCTTGCGACTCTAAGGTCGCCCAAGCCGATCAAGGACCCCGAGCGAATAAGAAGAGCGCAGGTCTCGGCGGAGTCTCAACGTCGAGTTCGGATGTTGTCTCACCGCGCCGACCGTGTCCTCAAAAGTGTGCAAAAGACCCCTCCGAAAGACTCCGAAAGAGAGGAAGTACCCGCACTCGAACTGTACTCGATCCCGGGCTCGACATGCGACCGTCGTCGTGGACTGTACACAAGTTTGCACCGGGCGATCTAGTCGCGGCTGTATTCACATACCTGTCTGATAAGCGGCGAATTTACAAATCTACGACGTGACACCCGACAGTCGACCGCGTATGTCGTTTATTTACGACACGTTACACGTGATTTCGCGGCCCCGAGTAGATTCGCTTGTTTTGCGCGTAATCAATTGCGAGATATCGAGGAGATGTCCTCGTTATCTCTCTCTTTCGTTCTCTCTCTCCCTTCCTCTCTCTCTCTCTCTCTCTCTCTCTTTATCGCTGATGTCGAGACGGGGATCTCCCCGGAAGGTAAACCGACGGGACCGACAGCCGAGCTGCAACTGCAGCACGACCGTACCTCGCGTCTCCAATCAACTACTTCCTCGCAAGCTCAAATTAAATGTTCTCTACCCACCCTGCTTCCCCACTACTACCATATCATCGCCCACGACCACCACCGACGTGTAGCGATCTCGTCATCGTTGTGGTAGCCGTCATTACCGAAGGGATTCCGCGCGCTCTTTCCTCTCATCGCGCGTCCTCCTCTGTCACGGTTTACGCGCGCCTAACCGCCAGCCGCGTACCGCGCGAATAGGATACTCCATCTGGCCCCCTTATTTATACCTCGCCCTCTCTTCTTCCTGCTCGCCGTCCCGTCCTGCGGGCCCTTGGATCCTAGGGTGAACGAGGTCGATTCGATCGGCTCCAAAAACACGACGCGTCCTGACTCGCACTCGGCTCACCCTTATTCGACTGCCAGCTGATCGTGCTCGCATTCGCTTCTTTTTCTTTGTCTCTTTTCCTGCTAGCGTGTCGAAATGCGAAATCAATATTGTTCCAGATAGACCAATTTCAGCAGATTGTCTGCATAGAGACTGAATCCGAGAATTAAGATAGTAGCATAAATACATAAAGATGCGTCTTCATTTGATGATTTTGAAATTTCCAAAAGTCGATAAGTTAACAAAAGTTTGGGCGCTATTGTAACAATATATTTTTGAGGCCAAATAGAAAGTCTAGTACCATTTTTTCTTCCAATATACAGTTAGCGAGATATCGTAAGTTAAATATTGAAAAAGTTATCAAGTTTTCCTGAAATATCTAAAAAAATATTAGATAAATAAAAAAATGTTTCAGACAAAAGTTGTTCAAATTAATTGATAGAAAGATGGTATAATAAAAAATTAGGATTTCCATTTAAGAAAATTAATGATTAGTGAATATTTCGAAAGTGACGCCATCTATAAACAAAATGTTATAGCTATTTTATATCCCCCTTGAAACCATACTTTTATCTGAAACATTTTTCCATATCTTCCATATTTTTCGAGATATTTGACTGTCAAAAATAAAATGGGACACTATATATTACTTTTAGCTATATATTATAATAATTTTTTCAAATTAACTAGAATAACCAGCAAGAATAAAGTACAGTAAGAATAAATAATAATCTTCTTAAAAACAGATTAAATAATCTGTATATAAAAGGAAATTTATATTAAAATCAATAAGATTTGCATTACCATATACGTAGGCAGTCTGAAAAGTTCTCGGCCTAACAATGAAAGAACATTTTTTTTGCCGTGAAATATATTTTATTTTTCAATATAATCTCCTAAAACTTCAATACATTTATTCCAACGTTTTTCCAGTAATTCAATACCATTATTAAAGTGTGATTCCGGAAAGTCTGCAAAATATCCATCCACGGCTGCAATAGCTTCGTCATTTGATGTAAAATATTTTTCAGCCAGGAACTTTTTCAGGTTTGGAAACAGATAACAGTCAGAGAGAGCCAAATCTGGTGAATACGCTGGATGTTTAAGCAATTCGTACTTTAATTCGTTGAATTTTGCCATTGTCAAAACACTTGTGTGAACACATGCATTGTCTTGATGGAAAACGATTCTTTTCTTCTTTAAAGCAGGTTTTTCTCACGAATTTTTGCATTCAATAGATCCAAAAGGTTACAATAATATTCAGAGTTAATCATTTTATCTTTGTGAAGATAATTGATCAACAAAACACCTTTGTAATCCCAAAAAACTATTGCCATAACCTTTCCTGCTGATGGAACTGTCTTTGCCTTCTTTGGTGCACGTCCACCGGCTTCAATTCATTGTTTCGACTGTTCTTTTCGCTCTGGTGTATAGTGGTGGATCCAAGTTTCATCAACAGTTATGAAACGACGCTTGAAATCCATTTTATTTTGCTTAAACGATCCAAACACGCTTGAGAAATACGCATTCGAATGCGTTTTTGGTCAATTGTTAGCAAATGCGGCACCCATCTTGCACAAAGCTTTTTCATATGTAATTCTTCATGCAAAATATTTCCAATTCGTTCTTTTGAGATGCCTCAGCTATTTCATGCATTTTCACTCGCCGACCATCTAACACCATATCATGAACTTGTTGAATGTTTTGTGGTGTTGTAGCAGTTTTTAGACAACCTTCGTGTGGATCATCTTCGAGGCTTGTGCGACCAGATTTAAAAAGAACAGCCCATTTTTTCACAGTGGAAAGTGAAGGTGATACATCTTTATACACTTTTAACAATTTCGGATGAATTTCTGTTGGTGTTAAACCATCCAAAACAAAGAATTTAATCACTGCGCGATATTCAATTTTTTCCATTTTAAAAAAGACAATGACACATCAATATTAAACTGGTGTTACTACTCGAATGACTTGACAGATCGAAGTAAAATTTTACATGGGTTTATATCAGGGATGCCACTTTCCAATACAATTATAGTTTAACAGTTTCTAATGCCATCTATGTGTCAGGCCGAGAACTTTTCAGATTGCCCTCGTACATACTAACATATAATTGCTCTAACTTTAAGAATAATATGTTTATGATATTTTCCTCTTAATTCTAGAGGAATCCTTTCGAGGCCATATATAAGAGTAAAATCCTCTAAAATTGAGATGATTCCGCTTGTTCTGAAATTATTTTTTTTTGGGTGGATCGATTGAATTTCAATATGTCGCGATTAATTTGCTGGCGTGAAGTTATGTTATTCGTATGCCGATCGATGTTTCTTATTAATTTTGCGACGAGAAGCGCGTACTTTTCCAACGCGAAATGAGAAATGCGCCATGTTATTTTCGTTTCAAAATAGATGCCATTTTCACTCGATGATGCCAGTCAACACGTGTCGATTTTTCGTGCCTCCTCTATTTATCGTTTAATTTGTGTCAATGACAAATCGAACTCGATTAACCACAAGTTTGTGAATACTGAGCGGTAATTAAGCAGTTTGTAATTAAATTAATGTGAGTTGACACAGATGTCGACGCAAGATCAGTCGACGACATTCAATGTGAAATATGAGAACAAGCGAGTGAAAAAATCTATTTGATAATGAAATATACTTTTCTTCATAGTAAGTATACTTTCCTCGTTAATTCCTACTTTTAAAATCATTAAAGCGTCATCATAAAGGAAAAGCATTAAAGTACTTAACGAAAACATAAATCTTTCGGAAAATATTACGTATCTTATTTTGATATATTCCAGTATAAAAACCACATATATACATTTCACAAAATATTTACTTTGTCAACCTTAGTTTTATGTTTTTATGCATAGAATAATATAAAGAAACAAAAAAAGAAAATATTTAGACGATCGAAGATTAACCGAATGTGAACCGAATATCCCAATAATTGAGCAACCGTCGAGCATCTAACAAAATGCGGAAAAATAAATATAATATCCAAAATAATCGGCTGTGATTTCGTCAGTGCTTGCAAACTAGAGATGTGCGAATCAAGAATTTTTATGTCGAATCGAATCGAATTAAATCTCATTTTCTTAATTCGAATTCGAATCGAATCGAATCTATGAAATTTCACTCGAATTCGAATCGAATCGAGTCATTAAAAAATTTAACATGACTATTAAACATGCAAATAATGATGGAAGATTTTAATATGAAAAAGAATATTGATATTGTAATATCATCTTAAAGTAAAATAAATATTATTATATATATAAATATATATATATAAATATATAAATAATATATATAAATATATAAATATATATATTAAAAATATATAAATATATAAATAAATATATAAATATATAAATAAATATATAAATATATAAATAAATATATAAATATATATATAAATATATAAATATATTTAACTATTTAAAATAATTTATAATTAAGTTATTAATTATAAGTTAAGTTAATTACAAGTTAAGGGTTCAAACATACAGGCCCAGATGGCCCCTTTTGTAACTGATGCACGCAAACGATAATGTATTTGATTCCTATTCAAATTATTCGGATTCGAATCATAGGAATTCGGATTCGAATAGTTTGCACATCTCTATTGTAAACAAAAAAAGAAAAGAAAAGAAGTCGGACGAGATAATTCCTTCGTACTTCCAAAATATGGGAAAAACTGCTTACATGTATCTCAAATTCTCTCGGACTTTCCCATTAGTCGGGGAACTAATTGCAGGATTTAATGACTTTCCTTTGATTCATCACACGACTTTTTGATCGTTCAAGAATGGCGAAACATCGGTAAATAATTACGCGGGTGACACAAGTGATAAAGCCGGTTTTAGAATATACACGTATATGTATACGTGCTGTTGCATATTTATAAGATATAACTGAACATGCGTATCCTCCATCGTTCTTTCACGAATGCGTTCTCGCGCGGGAGGAAAATTCCTCCGGCAAGTTGCGAGACAAGATCCCGTTAAAAGGACACCGTACCGCGTGCATATCTACACAGTCAAAGCGGTCGGAACTAAAGAGAAAAAGAAAAAGAAAAACTATACTCAAACGCTCACCTGCATCTTGCACGAAAGAGCGAGTCCCAACGATCGTCGAATGTGTTGCACAAGAGTTTTTTAGATCCTCCCGAATCAAGTGTCGATAGATGAACGACGACGGCTGCTCGCGCGAAATGAAATTTATAAGATTCAAAATCTCACAAGACGCACGCGCATGTGGACGAATTACGCGAGATAAAAATGTTAAACCTACCACCCGTGGCAAAACACCGCACGTACTGAGGCATTCGACCCCCCCCCCTCCCTCACGGAAAGCGCGTCACCTTTAGTCACCGGTGTGATTCAACCGCGATCACGACGAATGCAGAGGGCGTGTTATTCGCGAGGAGAAAGCCTGGATTTGAGAGGTGAATCGGCCAATGCCCGCATAGTGTTATTAACCGGTGTCATAAATTACCTTTGAAAAGAAAAATGC
The DNA here is from genome assembly GCF_003227715.2 of Harpegnathos saltator. Classification (NCBI taxonomy): domain Eukaryota; kingdom Metazoa; phylum Arthropoda; class Insecta; order Hymenoptera; family Formicidae; genus Harpegnathos; species Harpegnathos saltator. Next base: position 98,761 of record NW_020230671.1, on the reverse strand, counting down.
TACTAATCTACCATGCAGCTGTACACACATATGTTAATGCTGCACGCTGTTCTTCGGCAAATATTGAACGTTATGATATTTCTCAATTGTCAACCTTGCTGTCCCGACAGTCACGTACGTACGTATGTGCATATTTTAAAGGAAATAAAATCTCCCGGGACGAGTATATATCACATCGCGCATATACACGTGTACGCGCATTGACATCACCTGGATATTTCCTACGATCGGTATGATAGAAATCGACTTCGCGACGTGTCTTCTGCTTCCTGATTTCCTCGTGCATTACGCGCGTTCTTGTATTTCCCTACTCTTTTAGCTTCCTGTTAACCAGCAGAGATACGCGACGTTAATCATTGGGAAATTACCGTAAGCGATAATCTCCCTGAACAAAGATAGTCTTATCGTGGTTGAGAAAGGACATTCGTTCGGTGATGCCCCGTACTCGAAATTTGACAGATCGAAGGGCGAGAGAGAGGGTTTCTGTTAGTTGCACTTTCTGTACTTTTCCTTGTCTTCCCTCCTCTTTTTTCTTTTTTCTCCGGATCTCAGTGCGCACTCGTCTCGCTTTAAGTGTAGAAAACGCGAGACGGCGCAATTAAAATAAACGGGCCTACAGTCTGCCGTTTCGATACGCGTTATGACAATTTAGCGGACAGTGTTTACATTTCGCGCGCGCTTCGGCCGTCAGAGGCCAACTTTCACCGATCATCGATCACCGATCACCGATAACAGAAAGAAACTTGAGAATGGCCACCGGGCCGGTTACACCGGGATGCTTTTTCCGACGCGCCTCCTGAGAAAATGTGTGCATATTACGCCCGTCCTGACGATAACGGCAAAGCATGTACGGTTCTTGTGTTTACTCTACTTCCTTAAGGAAGACAATAAGTTAGAAAAGCATAGACGATCAATCGCTCTCCGTCTTTGTCGCACCACCGATGAGCGAGCGCGCGGCAGGAGGAGGCACGAGGCGAGTCAGTGACAGATGTTATCGCTAAACTATGGACTATCAAACGCTACCAAGCGACCACCAAACGATTGGTAATTGTCAAAATTATTCAGGACACCGTGGAAACCGATTTTCGAGACGGGGAGGCCAATTTCACATACAATTTTTATTTTTTGCGAGAACTATTGCATTTTTGACTTCCAAACGTTAGGAATGGACTACTAAACGCTACCGAACGACCATCAAACGAATGGGAATGGTCAAAATTAAATTCTTGGTGGTCGGGGGGCCAACTTCACACTCATTTTGTATCATTGCTAGAAATTGTCCGCGCGGTCTCGAAATATTTCTTCCCGAATTACGGGTAGTGTGTTGCATGAAAGATGAGGAGGTGAAGACGCCAGACGGGAGAGAGTCTAGCTTAGCGATAAGATCTGCCGCTAAAGTCATTCTACAATGAGGTGTAGTAGTATGCAGTAGGCAAATTGACCAATCACAGTTGATTATTCTTCGATCGTAAAGAGAACAATCGATCGTGATTGGTCAATTTGCCTACTGCATACTACTACAACCTCATTGTAAAATGACCTTTACTCGCCTCGTGCCTCCTCCTGGCGCGCGCTCGCTCATCGGTGGTGCAACAAAGACGGAGAGCGATTGATCGTCTGTGCTTTTCTAACTTATTGTCTTCCTTAAGAAAGTAGAGTGAACACAAGAACCGTGCACGCTTTGCCGTTATCGTCAGGACGGGTGTAATGTGCACACATTTTCTCAGGGGGCGCGTCGGAAAAAGCGTCGCGGCGTAACCGACCCGGTGGCCGCTCTCAGGTTTCTCTCTGTCGATAACAATTGTTGGCGTTATCGTCGTCAAGGGGGCCGATCCCGGTGGAACAACGAGCGCAACTTTCGTCTTGTTCGGACTTGACAGAATTGTTAAGATGGCTGATATGACGGAATCGCCGCCGCTGTTCGATACTAACGAGACAAAACTGGACGACCTGGAGGACGACGACGAGGATATCTTTGCGTCCGCAGTGCAGGTATCGCGCGAAAATTTGAGAAATCGGGAAGGGACTATTGTAACTTCGACGAACACTGCGACCTCGAAACCGCAGACATGCGACATGATGATTTTGTATGTTTACGCTCAACGTTAGAAACACAGCAATTATAAAAGTTTCTTTCGTAATCATGTAAAAGTGAACTCATTGGTATCATGGCATTCACGATCCCTAATCGAAGTATGTTTCAAATAGCTCATACTACCAGAGGGATACATTGAATTGGAGAAAGACAAGAGTTCATTTAGCGATAGTTCAGAGAACACATTTGGGGTCTTTCTTAAAAAGTAAACTACATTACCGTATTTTCAGCAATATTGATCCCAGCTTGAAGTCTTACTTTACTTGATTTTTCAATAAATCTCTTGGTTCTCTTTGGTTGCTCCTTCTGGATTCCCAATTTTTATATTTAGCCTAATCTTCTAATGAATATTAAACTGGCAGTCATATCATTAATTACGCAGATTTTATTTAAACAGGTTTCATATAGATAATATTCATATAGGTAATATTCATATAGATAATATTCATATAGATAATATTCATATAGTTTCATATAGATAAATTTCATATAGATAAAAAAATAGATAAATTTATTGATACATAATTTACATTATACTTACAGCTGATGATGCTATATTATGATTTATAATATATTGTGCCTGTATATGCATGTACAGGGTATTTAGAAAAAAAGTTCAAGACTACTTTACGAGCAGATAGTACTCATAAAATAGAGGAAAAATATCTTAATAAATATGGGTTGGAAAATTAATATTATCAAAGTTATGAACAATTATTTATTTTAACACGTTGACTGCCAACTACGAGATATCTCGTAGGTTGTTTACTTGCCCAGAACGCCTACTACGAGTTATCTTGTCCCTTCATTACTTGCCATATTTGTACAGCTACGAGGAAACTCGTAGCATAACAGTGTAAATATGAATAGATGGCCTCAGGAAAAAGAATAAAAAATGTTTTTTTAAAAAAACATTTTTTAAGCTTTTTGATTATTATTATGTACTATTATTAAAGTTTTTAATAATATAACATGATTAAATCAAATTGGTTCTTTAGACCAGAATCGTGAAAAATTCCATGACAGTCAATGTGTTAATTGAAGCAAGTGACTTATTTTTTGCTTCTGATACTTTTTTCTGATATAATTTGTCTGTGTCATTTATCGAAGAAGAGTATGTTTTAAAAGAATCCCTAAAAAAAAGTCTCTTTGTTCTTGCTTAGAATATAAACAAATATCTATTTTCTTCCAATTTATATATATGCTTCACCAAACAATTGTTAGTCACATATCTTCGTGAACAGTGAACAGTTGCAGAGAGTTATCATAATGTTTTCACAATATAGTAAAAATAGCATTATATTATTCTAATCAAGAACTGGCAGAAATAGATTTCATGTATGGCCATGCATCAGAAGCAAATAAATTATTTGCTTTAATTAAGGTAAATAATTGTTCATAACTCTAACAATATTAATTTTTTGACCCATGTTTATTAGGACTTTTTCCTCCATTTTCTGAGTACTATCTGCCCTTAAAGTTCTTTTTAAATGCTCTTAAATGCCTTCTTTTTAAACACCCTGTATAAGACAGGACAGATATGAGATAGTATATAAAGATTGGGTAATATATGAAGATCTTATAATCTATCTGAGATATTATCTTATATCTGTATCCTGCATAATTCTATGAATAATCATGTCTATCGGCAAGCCTTTAAATCAACAGGCATGATGTATTAAGATATGTATGACTTTTGTGAGAGAAAAACTATATTTACAAAAAAGTATGTATCATCAATGCAGATAAAGCATCTGTTGCATTCAGAAAGTTTTTACAGTGGAAGTTTTTATAATGATTGTTTTTTTTTCTGGTTATTATTTCATCATCACACATCATCTTTGTAAAAAACAACTTTGCATATTTCTCTTTGATATTAATTATGATCATAATATTAATGTATGATCAAACAATATATTTTGCAATATTATCTTATAAACATGATATCCTCATCTCTACATAGTATAATGCTACAATATAAGTTTGCTAATTTACAATTAACTAATAATGTTTTCATATTCACAGGAACAAAACCAATTGGAGAATAGTTCGCCTTATAATGGAGTACCTAAGATTCAAGCGGAATTACCAAAACTGTCATTGCGAGATGCTCCAGAAGACAATTCGTTTTCTTCCGTATCTAGTCCAGTGCCTGGTCCTTTGAGTCCTCCACTAGGACCCATGAATACAGATATCGGTGATCTGCATGATGTTCCTATCAACGATAATGCAGATATGCTATCCTCAAGTGTTATGCAATCCCGCTCTTTAGAAGAGGTATATATTACATATCTTATAATAATAAAATCATAATTATATATTTTTCGCACGCATACGTACACGCGCGCGCGCGCGCGCACACACACACACACACACACACGCACACGCACACACACACGCACACACACACGCACGCACGCACACACACACACACACATATGCACACATAACACACATATACACACACACACAACATATAAATACTTGAATGTATGTATGTAGGTTCCAACAGACACATCGGAAGTTTTCTTGAAGATCACAGTTACTTCCCCTCAAAAGATAGGCGACGGAATGGGTGCCTACGTTGCATATAAAGTTGAGACTAGAACAAATATGCTTATATTTAAGAAAAGGCATTTTAGCGTGATCAGGCGTTTCAGCGATTTCCTAGGGCTCCATGATAAATTAACTGAGAAATATCTCAGGAACGGCAGGATAATTCCACCAGCTCCGGAGAAAAGTGTTATTGGTAGGAATATAATACTCTTTCTCTCTTCATAGTTCATTGAATAGATGTTTATTGTTGTAGAAAAGTCGTGAAAAAATTGCGTGAATTACATTTACAGGAACGACGAAAATTAAGATGTCCGGAGATAAAAGTCAAGAGCAAAATTCGAGTTCCACTGAGTTTATCGAACGACGTAGAGCAGCTCTCGAAAGATATCTCAACAGAACAGCTGCACATCCAGTGTTGAGTATCGATCCTGATTTCAGAGAATTTCTAGAAGCTGGTGAGTATAGTATTACGGCCACGCAGAATCTGAAATCGGCTATTTTGTACATTGATTGCGCTTCGGACTGTAATCGCAATAAATATATTTTGTTCTGTACGATTTTAATACAATTTGTCTTTTCACATAAAAATAGATGTAGAATTGCCTAAAGCTACCAATACATCCGCATTGAGCGGCAAAGGAGTAATGCGGCTTTTCAATAAAGTTGGAGAAACGGTTAACAAGATAACATATAAAATGGATGAGAGCGATATGGTGAGAGTTCTTTAACGTGACATGAGGTCTATTTTATATTTACTTGCATGTATTTTCTATGAAGTATTGTGAAATGATTTTTTGTTGCTTGCAATAGGAGGGTAAGGTACGTTCATCTAGAATCAAAGATAATTGCGTCGGTTTAAATTATTTACTAGTGTTTTATTTTCATCCATATATTACTGCTTGCGAAGTTCCAGTAATACAAATCACGTAATATGGTTACTACTGTGTATAAATATTGTCGAATATATACGACTTGAAGTAATTTGCATAAATATATGTATAACAACAATATTTTTGTAATTGTCAGTTTCACATTTTGCTTGAAAAATAACAAACTAAATAAACGCAAATCTCTAAATTGCTTTGCAGTGGTTTGAAGAAAAAACATCGCAGATAGATTCTCTTGATATCCAGTTACGCGCTTTGCACTCCGCAGTGGACTCCTTAACAAATCAAAGAAGAGAATTGGCAAATTGCACTGGTGCTACAGCAAAGTCGATTGCCGTTCTCGGTCACGGCGAACCAGGTGCGTCCCTTGGCAGAGCATTAGCGCAGTTGGCGGAAACATTAGAAAAGGTGGAAGCCATCAGAAAAACACAAAGCAACAGTGATCTTTATCAATTGGGAGAGATGCTGAGAGATTATGTTGCACTCATCGGTGCAATTAAAGTGAATATTTACTATTATATACTTATATGTATACAGGGTTCTCGAAAAGTCTTCGAACGATAAAATATCTCAAAAACAATCAGTTTTTGGAAAAAATGTTTCAGGCAAAAGTTGTAAGGTTTAAAATGATCTATTTACTGATCTTATCAGTTCGACCTTGGCTAGCGTCAACAAGGTCAGGGCAAAGTCACCTTGAACTTTTCAAATGGAACGCCCTACTTTTTTTGGCATATTCTTATAACGTATTTCAAGAGCTTTCCAAAACACTACAACAAAGTATTTTTTTGTTAAGTACATCCCGAGTTATGAAGCTTCAAAGTTACAGTACCGTCGGCTTTAGCATTGACTACCTAAGGTGTACCGCGTGGAGGTTGCACGATCGGATTTACACCTCGTATGTGTGTGTATGCGAATACGCACACACACACACGCACATGCGCACACACACATATACACGCGCGTGCGCGCGCGCACACATACACACACATACACACACAAGAGGTGTAAATCCGATCGTGCAACCTCCACGCGGTACACCTTGGGTAATGCTAATACTGACGGTACTGTAACTTTGAAGCTTCATAACTCGGGATGTACTTAACAAAAAAATACTTTGTTGTAGTGTTTTGGAAAGCTCTTGAAATACGTTATAAGAATATGCCAAAAAAAGTAGGGCGTTCTATTTGAAAAGTTCAAGGTGACTTTGCCCTGACCTTGTTGACGCTAGCCAAGGTCAAACTGATAAGATCAGTAAATATATCATTTTAAACCTTACAACTTTTGCCTGAAACATTTTTTCCAAAAACTGATTGTTTTCGAGATATTTTATCGTTCGAAGACTTTTTGAGAACCCTGTATAAACTTAATAGTTCATTACATATTTTTTATTCGACCGATGTGTTACAGGATGTTTTCCACGAGAGAGTAAAAGTTTTTCAAAATTGGCAGCATGCTCAATTGATGCTAAATAAAAAACGCGAACAGAAAGCAAGACTCGAACAATCTGGACGAACGGACAAGACGAGTCAAGCAGCTACCGAGGTCATAGAGTGGGAAGCGAAGGTGGACAGAGGCCAGGAAGAATTTGACAATATCTCGAAGATGATAAAGGAAGAGGTAGAACGCTTCGAGTTGGTTAGGGTGCAAGACTTTAAGAAGCAACTAATCGAATATTTGGAGTCGATGCTACAGCATCAGAATCTACTTATCAAGTATTGGGAAAGCTTTTTACCGGAGGCACGAGCAGTGGCATAAACATTCCTCACATAAAAAATGATGAGATGCATTTTTTAATAACGATAATAAGGCCATTATCTATCGTGTAATGTGAAAGAAGAAATATATTCTGTGCTGTTGAATAGGATAAGTTGCTCGTTTGCTACGATGATTGAGAATGATAACAAGAAACGGTCTTATATTAAATACAAGAAAAAAGGAAGAAGAGGCGCTTATAATTTTGGAAGTACTGCCGATTCGTTCAAAGTTTTCTACGAGCAGCGAAGGATTCTATTCAATATATTCTAATTAGACATACTTAATTCATGAAAGAAGTCTCAGATTTTTATTATATTTCAATTATTGTCACATATAGTATATATTGATTCTCTATTATTACTTTATCCATACTATATACATTATATATAATTATACATATGAAACTGTACAATTTGTTAAAAAAATGTTATTGAATAATAAAGATCAATTATGGTTATATATAAAGGATTCATCCTTTACTAGTGATTTTTAAACAACGGGATTTTTAAATTTGTATTTAACAATATGAGCAATGTCACTATAGCCCTAAATTTGTATTCTTATATGAGTTCAAGATTATCATGTTTAATGTGTGTTTCTGTAAACATAAATTATGATATAAATCACTTTTTTGTTTTCTTTCAAAATGTATATTAGTAAAATATGCTTGATTCAAAACGTTACTATATTTTAATTTTTAAAATACGCGAAAAAATCGCGAAAATGAATTTAGAACGCCTTTCTAATTATACTTTTTTACTCTTAAAATGCGATAAATATGTAACTCAACTTTAGAGAGAGAAAGAGAAAAACATAAAAGAGAACTTATAAACGAATAGACTCTCTTAAGGTTTATTGTTTTTCGAAGGATTTTTGAACTAGCATAATAAGTTGGAGAGAAATAGATGGTTCTTTCATTCAAATTTTTATTGCACTAGTATGCAATAGTTCAGATAATTCTTCGAAAAAGAGCAGATTTCTAGTCATCAGAGAGAAACCTGAGAGCGGCCACCGGACCGCCGGGACCGGGATGCTTTTTCTGCCGAATTCCGACGCGTCACCTGCGAAAATGTGTGCACACTATATCCGTCCTGACGGTAACGGCAAAGCGTGCACGGTTCTTGCTCACTTAACTCCCCCTTAGAACAAGCACAGACAAGATCAATTATTCTCCGTCTTTGTTGACCCGATGACTACCGATGAGCGCGGCAGGAAAAGGCATGAGGCGAGTCAGTGGTAAATTTTATCGCTAAGCCAAAATCTCTCTCGTCTTGCCCCTTCGCCTTCTCATCTTTCACGCAATGCACTGCCCGTAATTCGGGAAGAAATATTTCGAGACCGCGCGGAAAACTTTTAGTAGCAATGACACTGTTCGGAAATGTGTGCGCGACGTTCAGTCGCGTTGCCGCGGCCTGCATGCTGTTGGAGTCGTTGATCCGGTGCTGCGTGACGGACGGCCTGGCTCCCGTTGGTTTCTCGCAGGCGAGCACGCGGTGCTCCCGCTGGCGCCCCGCGCGTATCCACTAGTGCCGTTCGCGGCCGCTACGCCACACCCTCACCGTTATCGCTGCTCGCAGTTAAAATTCAGCCGCCCGAGTGATATAACTGAGCGCAATAGTGAGCCACGCGCCTTTGCATGGCCTAACGCCGATTGTGGCAATTTCTGGTGTCAGGTCTGTGCGACTTTTGTGTCGCCCATCTTTACCGACCTGTGGTCTAGGCTTTCTCTTAGTGCAGTTTTGACGTTGTAGTTTAGATTAGAGCTGATGAAATACCCGAGTGTTGTACCTTCTCACTATTCGAAATTCACGGGAAATACCGCGGGTATAACCCGTATTATCCATATTACTCGTATTATCCGTATTACTCGCATCATCTATATTATTTGAATATCCATATTATCCGTATTACTCGAGTGTCTATGTAATAAAAGATTGTCAGAAGAAATGATGCAATCGGACTCAAAGAATGGATAATCACATCCATAAAACGAAGTCGTTACGAAATATACGTAATTTAGAGTGAGGCCACACACTTTACATTTCGCCTGCATTCTATCTTCTGACGGAACAGCATATTTCCATACCCAACTTTTTGGACGCGACATAATAGCAAACGCAGTTATTAAATGCAGGTTATATCTGATAACGATATTAAATTAATATATGTCATGGAGACCGTCAGAAGTTTGACATGAAGTAGACAAATAATTTAAACACGAATAATAAAAGTACGGGTAATACGAGCGGGTACCCGGGTATTTTCAACATATTTCAGATAGTGAGCGGGTACTCGGGTACCCGGATAATTCATTACCCGGTCCCAATCATCAGCTTTAGTTTAGATTCGAACCACCACAATATACACCCTGCTGAGTTGAAGGCGGTGCCGGATATACCCTGTTGGGTTGAGGTTTTATGGTTAGAATCGACTGTTCAGATTTGAGTTCTCTGCGTTGCCACGCTTCAGGAACGGGCTTTGGTTGCCTCTGTGTGGAACGGGTGAACTCTCTCTTTCCAAGTGTCCGTCGAGGATCTTGGCTATCAGGAGCGGCGTGACCGTCTCCTTTGGAGTTTGCGAACTCTCTCTTTCCAAGTATCCGTCAAGAATCTTGGCGATTTCAGAAGCAACGTGATCGCTTCTTTGAGAACTCTGAGCTTTCGTTCCAAACATCCGCAGGACATTGGCTAGTCGCCAGGAGCGACTCAGTCGCCTTCAGCATGACAGAGCTCAGCACTTTCGTGTGCTTCGCCACAGTTCTTCGAACCGTGGCATTTTGCTGGCCGTTGAGTCCGAAAGGGCAGGCCTTCCGAAATGACGGAGGTCGTTTCACATTCGTGCTCGTAGACATATTTATTACGAGTGTTGTTCGGGTTTCTCAGGCGGTTCGGATTTACGACCCGAAAAGACCGCACGAAATCCGAGTCTACTATCATCTCTAACTCCGATCCTTCTGATAAGGGTGTTCCGGCATCCGTGCGTCACTGCCTCTAAACAATCTGGTGCGGCAACAGACACAAAATGACGCTAATAGGGGTGGCCATTTTTATAATTTTTATATTCAATTTTTTTTCATTTTTTCCGAAATCAACGTGAAAATGAAGGGTCATCAACTATAAGTTAATTATTCGTGATAATTATTTGTAATAAAACGTTAATCTAGTTTCGAAATAAGGATGATCCGAGCAAATCTCAAGGGATTCAAACTCGCCTCTTGTGAGAAGGGGATATTATTTTCAGCGCCACCTGGAGCACTAGCCCGGAATTAACGAACTAAGGAACGAGTGGTGGGGAGGTTGCCGCCATATTTAAATCATACCGCGCGCGCGTGGTACATACTTATAGATATTAAAATTAAATTTATAAGTTCCTGAGCGATATTGTAAAGTTTAAATATTATTTACGTTACTTAAGACTACGTAAAAAATATTTCACAGATTTAAAATAGTTTTCATTTGTAATTTTAAGTACAGTAAATAACAGTTAAACTTAATAACATCACTCAGAAACTTATCATTTTGTTATTAATTTGTGCAAACAATATTATTGGGAGGATTATAATATATATACGTTAATATTATATTATAAAAATATATTACAATACACATAAAGATATTTATCAATGTATACATTTGTATTTAATTACATTAAAATAGGATATAATTACATATTATTTTTATTAGTTTTTTGTTGCACAAAATTAAAATATAACAAAATATATATAACAAGTAAATATAATAAGTAAACTATTTGAAAAAAGTAGTAAAAACAATAATATAATGTTGAATCATGTTACATGTATTGCTAAATTATAAATTATATATATATATATTGGGAATACAAATTAGTTCGGTCCATTTTTTTGTGTTAAAAAATGTATTTATTTCAAAACAAAATGAACGAACAGATCAATTAAAGTATTTTCCATCGCTGGCTACTACTTTCTCCCATTTCTCAGGCAATTTTCGAATTCCATCTCGAAAAAATGACTCGTCTTTTGAGGCGATCCAAGTTTGGAGCCAATTTTCGATTTCTACGAGAGAAGTGAACCGGTGACCTGCCAAATCGTGCTGCATCCTTCGGAACAATCAGTAATCAGAAGGAGCAGTGTCCGGAGAATACCAGGTATGTACATATGAAACCGGAATTTTTGTATAGAAAATACACGTTTATTGTATGAAAATGATAAAAAATATTTTATTCGAAGTATTGCTCATCGCTAGCTATACATTTTTTCCACCTGTCTGGCAATTTGTGGATGCCACGCCAAAAAAACTGTTGCTCTTTTGAGGCAAACCAGTCATCGAGCCATTTTCGTACATTCTCGTAAGAAGTGAAGCGCTGCTCAGCAAGTGCGTGTCCCATCGATGCAAATAAGTAGTAATCGGACGGAGTCAAGTCTGGTGAGTAAGCTGCATGCGAAAGTATTTCCCAACTAAACGCCTCAATTGTTTCCTTGACCAGTTTTGCTGTGTGTGATGGTGGCATTATCATGAAGCAAAATCACTTTGTGTTGCCTTTTTTGATATTCTGGTCGTTTTTTACGCAAAGCTTGATTCAAATCGATCATTTGTTGTCGGTAGCGTTCAGTATTAACGGTTTGGCCAGGTTTTAGTGGCTCATAATAAATCACATCCTTCTGGTCCCACCAAACACAGAGCATTGTCTTCCGTCCATAGCGATTTAGCCTTACAGTCGATGTCGATGGTTCGCCTGGAGTTACCCATGATCTTTTACGCTTAGGATTCTCAAAATATATCCACTTTTCATCGCCAGTCACAATTCGATAGAGAAATGACTTTCTTTTGTACCTGGCGAGCAGCATTTCGCAAGTGGTTTTTCGGTTTTCCTGCTGTCTTTCATTCAGTTCATGTGGAACCCATTTCCCCATCTTCTGGATCTTTCTCATGGCTTTCAAACGTATGGAGACGGCTTCTCGTGTCACATTTAATTGATCCGCGAGTTGTTGTTGCGTTTGAACGTCATCCTCATCCAACAATGCTTGCAGCAATTCGCTGTCTTCAAAATTTTTCGGTGGTCTTTCACGTTCTTCGTTTCTCACGTCAAAATCGCCACGTTTGAATTTTTTAAACCACTCAAAGCACTGTGATTTACCAAGAGCATGTTCACTGTAAGCTTCGACAAGCATTCGATGCGATTCTGCAGCAGTTTTCTTCAAATGGTAACAGAAAATCAATGCTGTCCGCAAATCGTAGCTTCCAGGCACAAAATTCGACATGTTCAACGCTATTACAAACTATGCTGTTGTATGAAACTTGTATTGTTGTGAGTTAAAAATCTTTGTCAGATGTCAACAAATGGAAATGGCGCCAATGACGCGGTTTGACGGTAACTACATTGACAGCTAGGGCCATCTATGGACAAATTCCGGTTTCATATTTACAGACCTGGTACGGCAGGTGCGGTAAAACATCCCATTTGAGCGTTTCCAAATATTTTTTACTTTTGCGACATGAGGCCGAGCGTTGTCATGAAGAAAAATAACTTTATCATGTCTTTGCTCGTATTGCGGGCGTTTTTCTCGCAATGCACAGCTCAAACGAATCAATTGTAGCCGATACCGATCGCCCGTAATGGGATCTCCAGTTTTCAGCAGCTCATAGTAAACAACACCCTTTTGGTCCCACCAGATACAGAGCATGATCTTCGAACCATATATGTTCGACTTTGGTGTTGATGTTGAGGTTGATTACAACAATTGACCGGGCTTCACGTAGTATTTTTTCTTGGGGTTGTCGTAGAATATCCACTTCTCATCTCCAGTTACAATCCGATGCAAAAAACCTTTTCTTTGTTGCCTTTGAATCAGCTGCTCGCAAGTGAAAAATCGCCTTTCAACGTCTCTCGGTTTCAGTTCATAAGGCACCCAGTTTCCTTGTTTTTGAATAAATCCCATGTCTCTCAATCGTACAGAAACGGCTTGTTGAGTCACTCCCAATGATTCTGCAAGCTCCTCTTGCGTTTGACTCTGATCTTCGAGTAATGCCTCTAATTCTTTGTCCTCGAATTTTTTTGGCTGTCCAGAGCGAGGCTTGTCTTCGACGCTGAAATCTCTATCCTTGAAACGTCGAAACCATTCCCTACATGATTTATCAGTTGGAGCAGCGTCACCATAAACTTCAACAAGCATTCGATGGGCTTCAGCTGCACTTTTCTTCCAATTAAAGCAGAAAATTAAAACCTCCCGCAAATGCTGCTTGGTTAACACAAAATTCGATATTTTCAACACTGTAAAAAGCAAGGTTTTTGTATGAAACTCAAAGCGATATAAACTGAATATTATTGGCAGATATCTAACCTCTCTGAAACCGCCAAAATCGGCAGTCACTATGAACCATTCATAACAGCCGGAGCCATCTTTTGAAAACGGACCGAACTAATTTGTACACCCAATATAATGTAATTCACATATAAAAATGCTTTACCTAACATTTTCCCGTGCCACTTTAAACAGACTACGGACTGTCGGATATAAACATGTAAAATATCCGGTGTGGTTAAAAAATGTGATGTAAAGCACATAATTTGTGCACAACCGCATCATAAAAGCATTCAAGCACTCAATCATTCATATACATTTTACAAATTAATATAACAATATAAAATAATAACATACATAACTAATAATAATAATAATACATAACTAAATAATAACATACATAACAAACTGTTTACAGAAGTTATCATAGAAGCATTCCCTTTATACCACTACACTTCTTCTCAGATGCGAAATTCTGCTTTCGCTAGAATTTCGCATCTTTCCTCCGATCTTATCTCCACCCACTAACCACCACTGTCTGAAGGCATGCCTTTTTATAGGAAAACATGATTTCTTCAGGTAGATAATTGATCGGAGTAGAAGGACCTACCTATCTCTATTAATAAGCTACTCATATTCACAGTCATACAAATATATATAATTTTATCATACAATTGTCACTCAACATACCATTACAAAAATGAAATACAATAAAAATAGAATTACAAATTGTATACAACATATTAGAAATAAATAAATATAAAAAATACATACAATAAATATATTATATATAATAAGTAAAACTTAAATATAATTAATAAATATAACCTAAATAATTAAACAAATAATATAAGAAATTATTGCACACGCCGTTTTTTGTGAATATAATCTTTATAATTTTTTAAAATAATATTTCTTTTTCTTCGCTCTATTATAAAATTTGTACGCATTTGTTTAATTTTATTAACACTCGCGATCACATTACGCTGCAGTATTTCAATATTTACATCAGAATTTTTTATCGCAGAATTTTTTTTCTCACACCACAATATAATAATTTGCATAGTTAACACACGTACTATAATTTTACATATATTTTTATGTTCTACACACTCATGCCAACTCATATTAATATTATGATTTTCTAAAAATTGTAACACTTTTAAAATATATTTTAATTGTAATTTAATTGTAATACTTTTAAAATGTATTTTTATGTACTCTAGTTTTTAACAATTTATTAATGACGCCTGTATTTGTCTAATGCAAACTGAAAATTCACTACTCAGTAGACTATTTTCACATTCTGTACAAAAATTAACTTCTTTCAAAATATATTTAATTATGTTTCCGATTATCTAAAGATACTACGTTAAATATATCATTCGAAACATTATTTTCTGACAGTAATTCCGGAACTTCATCATTATAAATGGATTCGTTTGCTATTTATACAATATATTTTCTAAATATTTGTCTAAAGAGAACAACATTGAACAATTATCTTCGGATATCTCACAATTACCGTGTCTAATTGAAACAGACTTCATATTATTTATAAGCAAAGTTAAAAAAGATTCCTCGAATTATTTAGGTGTCGGATTAACATTACGTATCGCGTGACTTCATATTTGACCAAAAAAGTTTTCTAACGGATCTTGATTCCAATTATGCGTATTTAATGAATGAAATTCAAATTTATCATAAAGCACTTTCCATAGTTTCTGAAAACCGTCTACTGTGAATAATCAGTTTCTTAACGATGGCACTGATTTTAATACGCTGCGCGACACTTTATCGACATATGACATATTATTTAATATATTTTTCGCACTCACCCAAAACGCATGGTATTTACTATTTTCTGTCACTGGATATCGTAGTTCATTATCGTTGTGTTTATTGTCTCCATTCACTGAATCAAATAATTGATTCAAGAAATTCACAACTTCCATCGTTGCAAGTCCCCTTCTTCTTCGTCGATGCTCACATTTTTATTATCTATTGATATAATTACTGTAACATACAATTTTATTATGTTTATATTAAATTTAAGGTAAATATTTAGAAGTACACAGTCAGCTCCGATTTTAGTGAGACTAGGCTCATTCGACGCGTTTTTGCACGAGAAACAACTTTTTCCTGTGGCAAAATCGTCGCTCAGTTCCGTGAAGCGAGATATGAAGCGTTAAAGCAGATCATAATTCAGGTTAGGAAAACTGTTATATCGATAAACTTTGGCGACATAAACATGCCTCGTAACTAATTCCGAGTGTTCCGCGACCTTGATGTTGACATACATAGTCTGTCCCAGATCCAATGAGACTGGTCTAAAAAAAATACAAAGCGTTTATTATTTTTATTTTTTATTCTTGTTTATTCAAAATAGTCTCCTTCTGAGTCAATACAGCGCTGGAAACGTTCAACAAATTTTTCGAAACATTTTTTATACTCATCGGCTGGAATGGCCTTTAGTATGGCGGTCGAAGTCTTTTGGATGACCGGGATGGTATCGAAACAATTTCCTTTCACCGCCAATTTCAGTTTGGGAAATAGCCAGAAGTCGCACGGAGCCAAATCAGGTGAATACGGTGGATGATCGATAACAATGATGCCTTTTTTGGTCAAGAATTCACGTACCATGATGGCTTTGTGCGATGATGCATTATCGTGCAACAAAAACCAACTGCCTGGCTCTCGATATTCCGGTCGAACTCGTCGAATTCTGGCCCACAATCGTTGTAGAACTCCCAGATAACATCTGGGCAGACACACAACGGTCGCTTCGAAGAATTTCTTTGACTTTCTCGATGTTTTCTTCATTGCGAGTAGTTTTTGGCGGCGGTGCTCGGTCATCGTCTGCAAAGTCCTCACGACCGTCACGGAATCGACCAAACCAACGGAAAACCTGTGCACGGGACATGCATTCATCCCCGTACACATTTTTTAGCGTTTCGTACATTTCTGCACCACATTTACCCAATTTAAAAGTTGGTTTTTCGACCGACGTACACAAAGTGACTTTACATAAAATGTCAAACCACAGTGAAATATCAACCGAATTCGCTCAAATTTTGAGGTTAAGTAGATGAAGGGTAGAACATTCATCTACCATTATTCATTCATAGATATCGCTGCACTAAAAACTTTGATGGAACCAGTCTCATCGTATCTGGGACAGACCGTGTATCTAAACCGATTTGTGATATCGTTGCTCAGTAATATATTCGTCGCCTAGAGAAGTGCGTGTATTCGTGCATTATTCCCGCCAATAAGAGCAATTTCTTAACACAGCATAAACATGCCTCGTAACTAACATAAACTTCCCGAGTAATATGCAAAAAGTTTTAGTCCGTGCTCACTGTTCGTTAAAAAGTTATTAACAAATGAAGTTAGTGATAAGAGTTTGCACCGAGCATGTGTACACACACACACACATACCGAAGAGGGCGTGCGGGGAGGCCTTCGGCCCCCCCACTCGCCCCCCCCTCAAGGGTCAACGGGTGAAATTCGCTTCATGTGGAAAGTCGCAATAAGTCGCAAACTCACATGTGACTTTCCATATGAAGTGAGTTTCATTCGTTAACCCTCGAGGGGAGGTGCGGGTGGGGGGCCGAAAGCCCCCCGCACGCCCCCTTCGGTGTGTGTGTGTGTGTGTATGCTCGGTGCAAACTCTTACCACCACAGATGTCTATACTATACTAGATTGCTAACTTCTCAAAAGAGCTGTGTCCCGCCCATGGAGGTAGGAATATCTGGAGGGAGCATATTTCTCCGATCATGAAGCCTAAGGGGAAAGGGGAGTGTAAGTCTATTGTAACGTATATGAACTACCAAGATGGCGACAGCAGTGACGGTGATTACATGGAATATCTATTGTAACGTCTTGGAAATACAACTTCCACATGAATAAAAATAATAAATTGAATTTGATGCATTGTGAGAAAAAGTAATTTCAGAGAACAAAAATATAATCAATTTACGTATGGTTTATTATGAAATATACAAAACGTATGACAAAATAAAAATTGCATTATAAATATAATATAATTATAAAAGTAAATTATAATTTTATAATATAGTTATAGTTATAGACTATAACGCATGTCTTACTTTTTATTAACATAAAAGAAATATAAATGTAAACGCAAAAACTACCAATAACACAATACAATGTTATAATTTTCTACTCAAGATTTCTACTCAAGAACTGTTACGTAGGATGCACATTATGATATTGTATAATTAGAAATTAGAACATGAGTGTAATGTTACTGTTAGTTATTGTTTACTAGAATTATTGTCCCTTAAACAAAACTATTTTGTTAAATGCTTGCCTTATACTTATGTTATCACGAAGTATATTACGCCCTATAAAATGTAATCTTATTTTAATATATTTAGAGGCGATTGCTCTCATAAGATGAAACACATGATTTTCTAAAATTGTTTGATCACGAGAATGTTCTTCTATATTTGAGAAAATATTTCTATTTTCAATGAGACGTTGCAAAACTTGATTCAAGAGATAAATTTCTGTAAATTTTTTTGATAAACATTTATCGCCACTTTCACGCAAAGCTAAACGAATTGCAATTTCAGCTTTAGTACAAATTACAATTACATCGTGTGAAGGCAATCTTAAGCCCCCACGATTTTTAATATTAATTAAAGAACATTCGATATGTGTTTCGTTGCCAGTAAGAGCTTCGATACAAGTTTCACAATGTAGAATTTTTTCTAAATGTCTTACAACAAAACCTGCAATATAAGCTATAACTCTCGTTGTAAATTCTGAAAGCGTTATTGTATCAAGCAAAAGAGGTAAATTTTCGTTCCTATCTTCATGATTGCTATCATCTATTACTCGAGATTTCGGAGTTGACTGATTTATTATAGTTGCAGAATTCGCAGAAACATGTAGTATTGAAATTATTTCTAGCGGGATGCAATTACCAGTTGCTGTCTCTGTGATCTCTGTATGGACAAGAATTTTTTTATAAGCGGCTTTAAATTGCCGAGCCGTCGGGTTATTGTTAGAACCTCCATGAGCTCGTATAGAGCTGAATAACAATTCAACGTGATCTTGGTTAAATTTGTAACCTGATATATATTTTAATACGTCTTGACTAACAACTAAATCTTTATAAAGTATTGTTATACTTTTGATACATATCATAAAACCGAGGAATGCACATTTATTTTTAGAATAAATCAACAATTGACCATCTGTCTTTCGTAATTGTGATAGGAAATTATAGCCTTCTTTTAATTTTTCCAAAATTATAGAACTATTGTTTTTATTTAACGGTTGTTTGAACCCTATCTGTTTCATGTTCCTCGAATTTAAGATATCAAAAAGATCATTTATTATTCGTATGAATCTTATCGTTGGGGCCGAATTTGCAAAATCTGTATATCGTAAATCATTTTTACAAATTTCTACAGAATTATTGAAGATTTGCACTGCATCAGCTACAGAATTACTGAAGATTTGCACTGCGAGTTTTACTTTCATTTTTTATTTATGGTATTGTATATGACGCGTTCTTAATTTATTACCCAAGTGTAGACTTTCCTTAACTTGAATGTCATTAAGCTTCGTAAAATGTTCCCATTGGATCATATCACCATTGTCATCAATTATTGATTTATGTTCTCCAATACAATTACGTAATAGTTTCACACAATGGCATGGGTCGAGAAATACAGTAACTTTTCTGTCCGTTAACGGATGAGAGAAATAAGTCTGAAAAGATGTAAAGTTAAAATTACATCCTAAAAGTGTGCACATGGTTAAATTAGCTGGAGCCCCGTCAAAAGTTACAGATATTATATTTATTTCATGCTCATGCAATAGTATTAATGCCTGACGAACCATATTGAACTTTTGCTCTGCATTCAGACCAGAAATAAAGAAATATCCAATGGGAATTTTCCAGGATCCATTAATACAATTTACAAAAAACACTAGTGCTTCTTTTGCTATTATACCGTATTCACAATCAATATTAGGCCCCAAGTCTATATATCCACAATATTTCTCACCATCATATTCTACATGTTGTCTTACAGCCATTTCATCGAATATAAGAGCGCCAAAAAGAGGATAATTTACTAAATTAGCACGTTTTTTAATGGACTTCAATGCTTCCTCGTTAAAACCAGGTTCACCGTGAACCGACTTGTACCATTTACTTATTGTTTTTGGATGGGGTAAACAAGTATCAAATTTTTTTCGAATAAATGTATACGCTCGTGGCGAATAAAAGTGCAACGTTAAAGCAAACGATCTTAATTCTGGCCTATACTTTTTAGGCGTTGGAGTTTTATTAATCTTATTAACTTGACGTTTTAATAATTGTTTGTTGAAATTACCTAAATCTTTTAAGACATCCAGCTGTTCTGCATTAAGAAGATTTTTTTTTTTCAAACATGTCAATACATCTTTCAATTTTGCAACACACTTAATGGTTCGTCGTTGCTTTTGTTGTAACATTTTAATTTTTTTCTGAAATTCTTTTCTCGTATACATCAACGCAGTTCTCAACGATTGTTTCCGTGGCGTGTTTTCTGATAGATATGGCGAAACAATTATTCCTTGATTTTTAATTCTTGAAGTACGTGGTACTGTACGTGGTACGTGGTGAAGTACTCGTCTGGGAAACTGTATCAAATACAACGTTGATGAAAAAATATAATTAAACGAAAAAAATTTCATAAACATTATTCTTTTATTAGGAAAAAAAAGTAACTACATATCTTGAGTAGAAATGCTAAATTTTTATTCTCTTATTCAATCTATAGTAACTAGTAACAAAACTATTAAAAATCACTGGCCAATTTATTATTAATATAAAATTTTTGTAATAGTCCGCTATCACTTAACAGTGTTTCTACAAAATGATTTGTTTTATCTATTGCAATTGATAAATATACCTTGTTCAATGTTGTCACATATTTCCATGGAATCAAGATTTTCTGCTTCTTTGATTCTGCATGTTTCAGGATCATCTATATAATCTATATAATTGTCATTAAAAGAATCATTATATTTTATAAGAAATTATTAATAAGATTATTCATAACTCCACATCACTAAACAGTTACAATAAGATGATCACTAAATAATATATGTTTTATAATAAGATAATTATGTTTTAACATACTTTTTTCTGCATTGTGATGTATTTTTTGTATTTTTACAGGATCAAGATTCTGTTGCTCTTTCATTAAATTATAATTATGTTCGTCCAATATTTTTTTTCGTTTCACAGGAGACTCGTCATTTTTCATATTCATATTATTCTGTAATACATATTTTGTTAATACATATTGTCTTACAAAATATAAAATACTTGAAACTGATAATTCTATGTCTATACATACAAATGGGACAGCACCAGATCTAATTCTAATACAATTAAGTGATGTTTTGTCCATATCACTTTCTTCAAAATGTAATGAGCAAATAAATGCATTTTCTGGAACATTACTGTCATTTAAGTCCATTCTATCAAGCCACTTTTTACGTACTTGTGGTTTCTTTGGAATTCTGTAATTATCAAATTACTTTAAAAAATGTCAACAATGATATAAAATATAATTTTACTTTGAATAATCAATAGTATTAAAACATACCTGTGAAATGTAATTAGTCTGCCATGCGAGTATTCCCATCTCAATTGTGTTTTATTTTTTCGTGTTACGTGTCTTCTGCTCTTGCAGTCTTTTGCATAACAATCAGACATATTGCGTGAATTATTATGTGAATTTATTATTGCAAAGCACTTTATTACAGATATAAACAACTTTATTGCAAGCACTTTTATTACAAAATATGTGCAACACACACAACCTCAAAATTCTTTGGTTATAATCACGCCGTATGACGTGAAAATAGATTTGATATATATCGTATCTTATATATATGTTATTTTTGAACCACCAAGATGGCCGCTACGGATATTTCCTCTCACCTCTCAGGCTTCACTCCCCTCGCCCTCAAAAATACTTTATGCTCCCTCCAGATATTCTTACCTCCATGGTCCCGCCCATTTTCCGGTTCGACCATGAAGACCGCCAAGACATGGCGGCGGTGTGTGTTTGTAGTGTGTATGTGAATACCCGATGCGTATGTAGTAGTGCGTGGTAGTGCGTATGTGACACCTGATGTGTCTACTACTATTTATATTAGTAAAACTGCAAATCTACAAACGAGATAATGCCGAATAAGTATTGTAAATTTCAAAAATACGAACAAGAAAGAATATCATTTAAAGATGTGTGTATTAATAAGGTGTTGCTAATCTAAGTGTTTGGTAAAGGTTAAAATTAAATTGAATATATACAGTTCAAAATATGTCAAAGTATTTGTATTAATATTTTTTACATACATATAAAGAATAAAATGCAACTTATGTGTTATTAAATAATATTAATTTTGTAAATTTGTGTCTGTTACTTGCAGGATTTCTATCTTTCGTTGTTTTTGTAAGTGAGTACATTCTAATATTAATAATATTAATAATATTAACATAATATTAATAATATTAACAATGTTTAATTGCAAGATAACCCTCACATATTACAAACCTCGAACATTTATTATATATAAATGTATTCTACTTACTTAAATAAGTGATATCCTTTTTTATTCGTATTATTGCAATTAACAATGCAACATGTACTTGGCATTATCTCGTTTATATATTTGCAATTTTACTAATATAAATAGCAGTAGATACGACACATCAGTGTAGACACATCAGGTATCACATACTTACAGTACAGCATTACTACACACGCATCGAATACTCACGTACGCACTACAAACACACACCGCCGCCATGTTTTGGCGGTCGAACCGGAAAATAGGCGGGACACAGCTCTTGTATAGGTCAAAGATCGAAGTTAGCAATCTAGTATAGTATAGACATCTGTGCTTACCACTAACTTAATTTGTTTATAACTTTTTAACGAACAGTGAGCACGGACTAAAACTTTTTGCATATTATTCGGGAAGTTTATGTTAATTACGAGGCATGTTTATGTCGCCAAAGTTTATCGATATAATAGCTTTCCTGAATCAGGCAACCTGAGCAACCAGGAGCAACCTGAATTATGATCTGCTTTAACGCTTCATATCTCGCTTCGCGGAACTGAGCGACGATTTTGCCACAGGAAAAAGTTGCTTCTCGTGCAAAAACGTGTCGAATGAGCCTAGTCTCATTAAAATCGGAGGTGACTGTGTACTTCTAAATATTTACCAAATTTAATGTTATGTTTGAAATAAAATTTAATATTAAATATTATTTAATACTAATATTACATGTAACATTTAATATTAAATTTAATATATTAAATATCTATAGATTACTGTTTTTATTGAAGAAATACTCACATTTTTTTTATTTTATTGAAAAAATACATTTTGATCTTGCAAATGTTTCTATAACGCTTACCATACGCCCACTTAGTACTTGTACTGCTTGTTTCACTCGCATCTTTTTAATTTTTTCTTTTATTATGTGCTCCGGTGTCAAATGTTTCAAATGTGGATGAATTATATTTAAATGTTTATCCATAAGCCATGCACATTTAATTATATCCCAGCTTGCAATTTTCTCTAGAATATTATTTTTCACAGATGGCTATATCTTTCGTTAATAAATTATTCCTGATGCCTTTAATGAAGTGTGATGGGTCGTATAGTGGTATTATTTCAGCATCTTCTACTTCAAAAGTTTGCCCTATGAAATAGAAAGTAAATAGAAAAAAATATAAAAAACCGAAATTTGCAATTCTTTCTTTTTACAATGTTTTATAATTACTTACTCTGTGCTCTATTCTCTTTATGCCTTGTTATATTAGTACGCCGCAATAATTCATTTATTATGCGATATCGTTTGTTCCTTGATCACATATACTTGCAACAATGTGGAAGCCTGCTTTTTTATTTTTTGAATATGTTCTTTAATGCATCGAATTAATTGCGCGGTGTTAGTTACTTAACTTTATTTAACTTTATTCCAAAAATTAAAAGATATTGGTATTTTCCAAGATGAATTAATTCCGCTTAACATACAAACTAAAACATGATCCGCGATTTTTTGCGTTCGGTTATTGCTTCCATTCCTCAAATCCACATATGATATCCTTTCGAATATCATAAGTAAATTTGGGTTGTATTGATACTTCGTCCCAAATAAGGATACACACTTTCTTCTTCATTGACATGTTTAAAGCTATGCTTTTCAAATGTCTCAGGATGAAAGGGTTCAATCCTGGGAACAAAAGTATTCTGTGTAAAACGGACTGTAAAGTTTGAATGCTCGGTATTTGTTTAAAAATTGATCGTAAAGAAAAGTAAGCACGCTTCCCCATTGTCTTGTACATTGTTAAAGCGAATGTTTTTTGTTTTGCATTGTAGCGTTGATCCTGTAAAATATTAAAAATTATTAACTCCCAAAAGTTTTTCTGCTTCTACATGTATATGCAAAAAACCAAACAATGTAAATATTTTGTATTATATAAAATAGATATTAGTAGTTATGAAGCACACACACACAAACATTGATATACATACAATAATATTTCTTTGTATATATGCATTTATTTGTTTGTATATATATAGAGAGACAGTAGCAAAGAAGATATATTGGGTCTGGGAAAAAGTTCGTGGCGTTTTTTAGTAAAATTCAACTGGTTTTCTTATAGTGTGAAAATGAATTTATTTAAACCAAACATGCTCCATTATTATTGACAATGTTTCGCTATTTTTCGGGTAGAGCCATGATGCCATCGGTGAAGAACTTATGTGGTTTCTGGTTAAAAAACTAAATCAAATGGTTTTCACAGGCTTCTTTTGAAACCAGCTTAATTCCATTGAGAGAGTTCTGCAGAGATCGGAACAAGTGATAGTCAGAGGGTGCTATGTCTGGACTATACGGTGGATACATCAAAACTTCCCAACCAAATTCTCGCAATTTTTGACGGGTCATCAAAGAAGTGTGTGGTCGGGCGTTATCATGATGGAAGACAACACCTTTCCTATTATTCAATTCGGGCCGTTTTCTTTCAATTATCTGGCGTAATCTTTCTAGTTGTCCACAGTAGAGTTGAGAATCAATCGTCTGACCAACTGGAAGTAGCTCATGGTGGACGATTCTCTTCCAGTCCCACCACACACACAGCATCACCTTTTTCGGCGTCAATCCTGGCTTCGCGAACGCTTGTGACGGCTCACCATCCCTTGTCCACGATCTTTGACGCTTCCGATTGTCGTACGTGATCCATTTTTCATCACCGGTTATGACACGTTTCAGAAATGGCTCGATTTCATTGCGTTTCAGCAGCGCATCGCAGATGTTAATTCGGTCTATCATGTTTTTGCGCTCAACTCATGAGGAACCCATACATCGAGCTTTTTTTTGTAGTCAGTTTGGTGTAAATGGTTCAAAACAGTTTTGTGATCAATGCCTAGCTCCATACCAATATCGACACTGTTAATATGCTTATCTTGCTGGAGTTTTTCAAGAATCTTCATCAGCTTTTCATCAGCTTTTTCAGTGATTGGATGACCAGAGCGTGACTCTTCTTTCACATCAAAATTACCAGAACGAAAGCGAGCGAACCATTTCCGCGCAGCAGATTTTGATAAAGTACCTTCACCGTACACAGCACAAATTTTTTCACAAGCCTGCGCAGCGTTCTTCCCTTTGTCGTAATAATATTGCAAAATATAGGGCAATTTTTTATTACTTTTCTCCATTTTCAAATGCAAACAACTTTCCAACCACTGCACCAATTTCGATGTTTATACACTCAAAGTAACGCTCACCTTTTCAACGAGCGTTTAGTGGTGTCGCTACGATCTGTTTCCTGAGTTATTTGCAATTGACGCCATCTATCGGGAAAAACGCCACGAACTTTTTCCCAGACCCAATATATATCGGTCATATGTTAAATCGATATGTATCGATATGTATCGATATGTATCGATATACATTTAGTCGGTACCAGAGAGGAAGCTGAGAGCGGCCAACACGGTGTTTTCGGCGACACCGATTTTTCGCACTGGGAATGGGCGCTATCTCCATCCATTTTGAGAGGGGAACTACGATGCTACATCCACTTTTAGGTCCCGACGGTAAAACCTGCATCTGGTGGCTGTCCGTGCTACATCCACTTTCAGGCGGTTTATGTCCGTGCTACAACCATAATAGTGTACTTGACAAGCACGGTCTCGCGCATTGTTATGCATTTGTAACATGAATTAACATGTTAACATGCACAAAAAAAATAAGAATTGAGATTGTATATGATTAATATCATGAAGATTATATATGATTTATATCGATATATAAATATATGATAATAAGATAATATTTTGTGTGTACCCAAAATTATTTTTCCAAAATATTTCAGCGTTACGTTAGTATTTATTTATACTCCGGCAGGCGTTTTTTAGCGCAGTTGTGTCTGTGTGCATGTGTTGCATTGAAAGTGTGCGTGATGTACGTGTGCATATACGCACACACACACACACACACACACACACACACACACACACACACACACACACACACACACACGCACACGCACACGCACACGCACACGCACACGCACACGCACACGCACACGCACACGCACACGCACACGCACACGCACACGCACACGCACACGCACACGCACACGCACACGCACACGCACACGCACACGCACACGCACACGCACACGCACACGCACACGCACACGCACACGCACACGCACACGCACACACACACACACACACACACACACACACACACACACACACACACACACACACACACACACACACGTGTTATACGCAACAGATAGAATCTCAGGGTATATGCTTAAACATTTTCAATTGCCGTACGTTTCTATGTAAGAATGTAGTCGGCACACACACACAGAGAAACTGCTCCCGTCTATCCGTCTGAAGTCCCACCCTCCGCTCGGCTTGTTTTGACGAGCCAAGCGAAAGAGAGAGAGAGAGAGGGAATGTGTTCTCTCCATCTCGCTCTGATTCGCAACGTTGCCGAGATTGTGCTTCCCGACACACGGCCGAGACTGACGTTTTACTCTCGGCGTGAATCCAACGAGATGATCAATAGCAATCGATTTCGACTAAACGCGTTGTGTCGATAGATTTGCATGACAAATTAACATTGCATTTAAAGATACGGCGTAGCATTGAAGCGTTTACAAGAAAGTCGCGATTGAAAATCGCGAGTGCTTCATGAACCAAATGAAGGAGCGAGTTTCTCAAAGAGCGTGTGGCTTGGTGAAAGTACGCTGGACTCGCGGTGTTGAGGTCGGTGGTTCGCATCTCCTTCGCGGTCGGCGTTGTCCTTTTTCGCCAATCATTTTTTTTTTCGTTTTTTAGGAAAATGCGCTTGTTGCATACAACATACGTGTATCACAATAAATTTTTTTTCATTTTTTAAGAAAATGCACGTATTGCATACAACACACGGGCATCGCAAGCCTTGCACGTTTCGTCGATGACACTTCCTCTAAGACCTCGCCATCCGCTCGACTTGTTTCGACGAGCCAAGTAAAAGAGAGACAGAGAATGTGTTCGCTCCATCACCTCTGTGAAGATGGCCCTTCATTCTTCAAATTTGAAAAAAATTATTAGAGTTCTGAATGCTCCTTGCAGAGTTCTAGAGTTCGCAATCATTTATAGAAAGAGTTCCGTCATTTAAAGTAGAGAAAATACCATTTTAAAAATCGGAGGGCCAACTTCATGACGCCCCTCATTATGTAAAAAATGACAATTTTTTTAGAGTTCTAGATAGATTTTTAAGTTCTATAGTTCTAGATAAGTTTTAAAAATAGTTCTGTTTAAAATAATAAGAAAAATTATATTTAAAATTCTCGAATTAGAAAACGAAAAATGGCAAGAACTCTACCAATTTTGGTTTTAGCGCGTCGCATGTTAATGATAATCTTTAGAACTCGTGCAGGGCTAACCAGAACTCTGAATGAAACGACAGATTTCCGAAAATAAATTTTCTGAGTGAGATGGGAGTCGCAATTTATGGAAAAATGAAGTTTTTATAGTGAAATCCGGTGATCGAGGTGGAAAATCGATTGACTCATATTTGCCTATTCACGTATAGGGAAAAATATTATTATATTATCATTATTACATATTATTATCTCGATGCACGAATCACTACAGCTCTCTTTCAGCAGTTGAACGTACCTTGTATTTACAACTATCGCCGCTACGTGGCGCCCGATGNGGTAATGCAAATTGACGGTTATATCAACTTTGAAGCTTCATATCTTACGGGAATAGCTTACACAAAAGACAAAAGTAGGTAATGGTTTTTGGAAACATCTCGACATAGGCTACAAGAATATGCAAATAAAAAATGGGGGATCCCATTTAGGATTTTAAAGTTGACTTTTATGTGATTTCCAAACGACAATTCAAAGTCAAGCCAAAAATTACCGTCAGATATCTCCCTCTAAACCCTACAACTTTTGTTTGAAACATTTTCCAATAAAATCATCGGTTTGCGAATATAGCACTTGTAAACTTTAAAATGGACACCTTGTATATTAACCTTGTCTATGAATATAATGACTATAAAGCTTCGATAGTTAGATTTTGCCTAACACAGGTCGACCCACTGAGACGGGGATGAGTAGTCACTGCTGTAAACTGGTGACGTGCCATTTGATCCCGTAATTACTTCGCTTGATGCTAAACCAGCTGATGTAACCAACTTGGCCAGAGAAATCGGAATGTTTATCATAGAGAATATATTTTTTGCTATGAATTACAAATTAATATAATACCGAAATGAGAATATGCTTCCTTACAATTTCTCTCTTTTATAAACTAATAAGGGTATAAAGTTAATTTAAAAGTTCTAAAATCATAAAACCCATTAAGCACAGAATAATTATATAACATATATATAGTTATATATAACATATAACATGACATCAATTTTATCGTCTCCCTCTCACAATATATAATAGTACACTTATTCAGAATTGAAATTCCTTTTTATTTAACTTAACAATATATTAATGTATAGTAAATAAATGTTAGTATAATCTAGTATTTTATTCATTCATTGTGCTTCCGTTGTTTTATTCCTTCTGTTTGTGATATCGTGAGCCATTCGTTTTCTTCATTCCTTTCTTTTCTGTTTGTCGAGTTTCGAGGTATTTCATTTAAATTCCGTTTTATTTGTCGTTTTAATTTTATCGCTACATAATCTATAATGAATAAAAATTAGATTTGTATGATATTTTATTATTAGTTTGGAATTTAATCGTAATTTAGTTGTAGTTTATTTAATTATACATCACAAAATTCGATTATCAGTGTATCACATTTTAAAAATAATTTGCTTCTCTTTTCCGACAAAGTTTGTTTTTACTTTCTGAACATGACTATGAACCCTAGAAATTTGAAACTATTGAAAATAGCTTCGGATCAACAACAATATGATATAGAATCTGCTATATCTGAAAATGAAAAAGATTTTAGTCTACAATTAGAAACCTTAATAAAGGACGCAATTGACGAATCTCTGTTTGTAGAAATTCATGAAGAACTACACTTTGAGGACGCAAATTTCATGTCACATCCATTTGCAATCGAGGACAAAGATCATAAAGATATGTTAAACATGAAAACAAATTTAGATTCGAGCCTTTCCGAAGATAAAGACATCACTATGGAATATAAACAAAAAGCTATAAATTATTGAAAGTCGGGACTGAAACACAAATTAAAATTTGAGTCAGTTCAGACAAAATTTAGACGTTTAAAATCAAAGCGACAGTTATATCGTTGAGAAATACAAGTTTCGAATGATGGAACTCGATTTGAAAAATTAAGGAAAATTTCTCAATCCGTATTGGATCGATTCAAAGAAGCTGTGAATAAGTCAGTAACAGTTCATGATTTGGATCTTCGTAGATGGGCTTCAAAAGCTCGAGATGAAATTTCCTTATCGACAAAGTTATTCAAAGCTTCTAATAAAGGGGTTTACAGGTTTAAACAAAAACATGGAATCGTTTCCAGAAAAATAAACAAATTTATCACGCAGAAGTCAATAATTGAGAAAGATCATATAGCATTTTATAAATATAAATAACGTCCTTCCAAAACTATATTATGGCGGTAAAAAATTTTTTTAAATTCAAAATATTATTTAAGACCAAGTAAATGTGAAAGCACTGATTTAATTTACATACCTAGTATATCTTAAATATACAAATGAGATCGATGAGTGTATTAGACATACAAAAGAGATCGATCTTTACATTCAATCAGTTATAATTCTGTTATAAATTAAAATTATTTCCTATTATTTTGGGATTTTGAAGTATCAGTTTTACCCTTTCAAACGCCCCATAACTTTTCTCTACTCACGAAATAAACTCATAAAACAGTAATTTGTACCATGTCTTCTCAGAAGAAGTATATTAAGCACTGTATTTTTGTGCTCTGGTTAAAAAAAATTGCTACTGAAGCCGCCAAAATGATTTGTTTCGGTTTAGATGAAGATGCTGTAATCCACAAAATTTATAAAATGGTTTCAAAGTGGGTTTCGAAGTGACCATTTTGATGTTATTGATGCAGAACGTAGTGGAATGCCGAAAACTGTGAGACGCTCTGATACGATAATGTCCTAATTGTTACAATTCAAACAAAACGACTTTCTTCACAAAATCGTAATCAGGGATGAAAAAGCATTATTGATATTATTGAGTGAAATCACAATCTTTTTACCGAAATAGAATTCGGCAGCTGCCCGAAAGATGAGAGAAGTTTGTTGAAAATAATACGGATTATTTCAAAAGTTAACTATGTTTGTCTTTTTTTTTTGTAAATATACATTAAAATCATACTGAACAAATATCATACAAAGTTTATTCTCTTTAAAGTTTTTAAAACAATTTTTCTTGTCAATCTTTGCGATGTTTTGTCAAAGTTTACAAAATTGTTAAATTCAGTAAAATTTCCGAAGTAATATATGAAATGTGATATTTTCCATATTGTTTAATATCAGTTCAGGTTATCAATAATAATTAAATATGCTATTACCTGGCAAAATTCTTTATATGTAATCAATCTAGCGTCAAGGTGTTTTTCAAAACGTAACTTATTGTTGCGTGGTTTGTGTTTATATTTTTTGTGTTTAGTAAACGGACCTCTATATCAGAAGCTGTATTCATGCTACATACGGTAGTAGGCAACGAGCACTAGAAGTGGAAATATCAAATACAGAACATATATTCACATAGGTAAGAGATATTGAATTCCTTATATCCGTTGTATTAGTTTTCTTACATTAATATCAACATTAAGTAACAATATTATGGAATAATGACCTCATATAAAAACGTATCATTAACTAATATTCTGCTAACAAATAAATCCCCATATAGGTACATATATGGCTTTGAGAAATATTTACATGAAATTCCTAATATTATTAAGTTACATTTCGATATGCGCCGCTGTTATGCCAGACTACTTTGCTACCGATCATGATCAATCTTTAGACATGGACCTGCAACATTGCGATTTTCCTCTTATAATGATTTACTGGTTTCTAACACTCGGCCAATTCGATATAACTTAAATATCCTAATACTTGCGCTAATGAATCCGACATGGAACGTAGTTGACTGTATAAGTGATATCACGATTATTATTGAAAATTCGATGAGATTCATAAGTTTGCACGCCTATGAATTGAATATCAACACTCGGATAAAGGTTGTAAATACCAACTCACTTGAAGGCTACAGATTAACTGGCTACCGTTATTGCAAACGCTCGCAGATTTTGGATTTGCAGTTTGATAAAGTAATAGTTCCTGGGACTTATAACTTGACAATTGGCTCTACTATTCGCCGTCCTTGGGACCGTTCTTGGAACGGTGTAGTTAAATACGAATACAAGAAAAGTGGAACAAATCTTGAGAAAGCAAGGTAAGAATTTGCGAGAATCATACTGCTAACCATTGTATGTAAACATTCTTTTCTGCTGGTACAAGTGTTATGCTGCTTATACTGGTTTATTTAGTTATCATTCGTAAAAATAAAAAATAAAACCGATTAATTCAACGTTTTCTTGTAAAATATTTATCGACAAAGTATTTGTCCAGAATCCCTATGTCGATATATAAATCAATTAAAAATGATCATAATTGCGAAAACAAGCATTTACATAATTTACATTTGTATACCAGCCTTTTTTCAGTATTGACATATATATAAATTAAATTTCGTACAATTTTGTGAGATCATATGCAGACAATATTAATATTATGAGTTATGTAGAGAATATCTCATAAGTCGATACAATGAATTCGTAACATGGGAACATATAGCAGATTAAGACAAATATAAAAGTCTCATACTGTTTTGCAGTATTCGCGATAATTATCGAGTTATGAATCATAAAAGTCTAATAAGTGATCGTGCGCCGAGATAATATTAGAAGAGTTGTTCGGGCTTAACGCGATTCAATCGATTCAGCTGTCGTGCGGCGAGATCTAGGAATGGCATCTCGCCATTAAAATAAGACAAGCAGCGCGGCACATTGTCCTTCTCTTCATCACCGACAACAGTTGCTGAATCGACTGGACCGCGCAATAACACGGGTAGCTGTATTCTTCTCAAATCATGCATATCTGTGTGCGTTCATTCGTCACATTTCTATAATTAATAATTCAATAATTATTGCGAATATCGCAAAACAGTATAGAGAACAGAGGCTATATGTTTGTCTTAATTCGTTCTATATCTCCACGAATTTCTTGTAGCAAGTTGTGGAACATCCTGTATAATTCATATATATGCTTTATGTTTGCTAACTCAAATAGCCAATAGAGGCATACAGCTGATTGAGATAAAGAAAAGGATCAAATGGCATTTTGCAAAAATCGTTAAAATGGATGAAGTTATGCATGGAATAAATGGGATGAATTAGTGTGTGTCGCGGCGGTACTGGATGGCGCGCTCGGACGTTCGAATTTCTAGCGAACCACTTTGCTTAATAACAGTTGCCGTCGCGTAACTAAAGGAAAAAAGTACGTCGACAGCTATTGTTAGACTAAATGGGCTGCACTACAAACTCTAGCATTCGAGCGCGCTACTCTCTACTATCGCGACACATGCTAATATATCCGAATTTTTCTATGTATAATTTATCCATATATGTAGAAAACTCTTTTCCACATCGTTTACGTTATAGAATGGTTACAATATTTTATGTTTACAATATGTTCTAATATAGGTTAGTCATCATGCAACCTAACATGGCTCGGAGAGTGTTTCCATGTTGGGATGAGCCCGAATTAAAGGCAGTTTTCAACATATCTGTACTATATCCTGAGAATTTAAAAGTTTTCTCGAATGAACCTAAACTATACACTGAAAAGTTTAACTCCGAAATTAACAAGACGTATTTTAATGATACGCCTCCGATATCTCCTTCCAACGTGTTCATTGCTCTGCTTGAAGATAACGATAATCGTACAAAGAGTGAAATATCTAACAGTGACACCATTTGGCACATGTCGCAAAAGAAGATGCTACAAGATGCAACGAGTATAATTGCAGCTGCCGATTATTGCTTGACATTCTTTACGGGATTAATCGGTGTATTGCCTAAGAGGAATCACATAGTGTTCCCCAATAATACAATAAATTCAATGGGATGTTTTGGTCTTATAATATATAGGTATATATTACGTGTGTGAATTAATTCGGTCCGTTTTTCTTCCAAAAAAGACTTTAGTATGAAAAAACATAAAAAAGCATACTGATCAAAGTATTTGCCATCGCTTATTTTTTCTCATCTGTCTGGCAGTTGTTGCATTCCGTGACGGAAAAACGACTCGTCTTTCGAAGCGATCCATTCATTGAGCCATTTCTCTATTTCTTCAAAATTGTTGAAATGCTGGTCCGAAAGCCCGTGTACCATCGATCTGAACAAATGATAATCGGATGGAGCAATGTCTGGTGAATATGGCGGGTGATTACGGAAGTAAAACGTCCTAACCCAGTGCTTCCAAGGTGGCCTTCAAAATCTTTTCAACATGTGGTCGAGCGTTATCGTGCTGGAAGATCACTTTGTCGTGTCTCTTTGCACATTCCGACCGCTTATTCTTCAATGCGTTGTTTAAATGGATCAGTTGTTGTTGGTAAAGTTCGGCAGTAATGGTTTGGCTCTATTTTAATAGTTCATGATACATTACACCTTTCTGGTCCCATCATATACAGAGCATTACTTTCTTGCCGTGAATATTCCGCTTTGGTATCGATGTGGATGGTTTTCCTGGGTCGCTAATGGATTTCCTTCGTTTGGCATTATTGAAATATATCCACTTCTCGTCTCCAGTCACAATATAATGCAAGAAACCTTTTCTTTTTTGCCTGGCAGGCAAGATTTCAGACATGGCTTTTCACCTCTCGATGACTCTTTCTTTCAATTCGTATGGCACCCATCTTCCTTCTTTGTCAATTTTTTTCATGGCTGCCAAACGCACAGAAATTGTTGGTCGATCAATATTCAATAATTGCGCGAGCTCATATTGCGATTGACACTGATCTTCATCGATTAGCGCCTGCAATTCCTCGTTCTCGAACTTCTTCGGCTGACCTGAACGAGGTTTGTCATCGACACTGAAATCTTCACTTTTGAAACGTCGAAACCATTCTCTGCATGATTCTCTGCATGGTAGGAACACTTTCACCATAAGCTTCTACAAGCATTCGATGAGCTTCAGCGACTGTTTTTTTCAAATGAAAATAAGAACTTCTCGGAGATGATGCTTTTTTTGGCTCGAATTTCGACATTTTCGAATCAGATAAACACGATGTTGTTGTTACAAACCCAAACGTTTATCAACTGAATATTATTGTCAGATATCAAAACTAAAAAATAAAGCCTTTAATAGACAGAGATTAGAAAATTACATAGTACAGCAATTGACCGCCAGATGGACCGAACTAATTCACATATCTAACAATAAAATAGATGTCACATTATTATCATGCAGTGTTTAATGGGTTTCGTTATTAGAACTTTTAAATTAACTTCATACGTTTATGTAATTTATGAAGGAGCTAAATTGTAGAAAAGCACACTGCCAATTCTACATGTCATCACCTGATTATATGAATTCACAATTTACAGTGAAAAGGATTTTCTATATGATAAAGATATCGATTTCCCTGGCCGCAAGGCTCATATCGGCGAGGTCATTTCGCACCAAATGGCACGTCAGCCGTTTACAGCAGTGATTACTCAGTCTTGGCGGGCCGATCTGTGGATAGGCGAATCACTATCGAAGCTTTACAGTCATTATATCATGAACGAGGTTAATATATATCTATCACCATTACTAGAGGGCGAGATACTTTTGAATTTAAAGGCAAATGATCGGTATTGAAAACATTTCTTAATTTTTCTAATCGTTTTTCAATCATGTACAAATCTCATTTTATATGGAATACCGTTACTGCTAATGTGAGAAGAATAAATAGCATAACAAATATTTAATTTTGTAAGCATGACAGGTGTAAGGGTTATCATCATATATTTTGTATAATTTTTATATTTCAGCCATATAACATTTGCCTGAAACCTCATAACATAACTGTTATACATAACTGTTATACATAAGTTACGGTCTCGTTATATACAATAACTATTTTGTAATATTTTAGTAACATGTTACTTGTATGTTACATAACTGCAATTTTATATCAGTGGAAAATTATATCTAATGTACATGTATTATAACTTATTTATTTACTAATATGAGTGTATGTATGTGTAACTTATACTTTTGTGATTTGTTTGCAATTTACTTATTATATTATATAATGTTCAAATTATATAATACGTTAACTTATATAATATAGCGTCAAAATTATATTCGTTACATTACAATAATATAACCGTTATATTTATGTTTGCTGGAGTATGGAGTACATTTGCATAATGTTAATTTGTGCACTAGCGTATATTTTAGTTGTATCAGAATGATTTATTCTAGGTTTTCATCGGTTTGCTTAGTTCATCGGTTCAATTAATGGATCTCTATGCAATCCAAATTCTTCAGTTAACATTTCAGTATGAAACTAACTGTCAAATGAGAGCTCTTTCCGAATATGATGTAGAAGTCGCGGATGAGATCGATGTTGGCCTCTGTTCTCGTTGGTATTACAATAAAGGTTAATGTTTAACTGGAGATTTAAAAAAAAATATTCATTTATCGTTGGAAGAAAATACCATATAAATTATGAGACTTGGTCCTTACTCTATGTAAACCAAATAAACTTGTTATATACATCGTTCTGTTTTATTTACAGGTTTCGCTCTTTTACGTATGATAGAACATATGATCACACGAGATAAGTTTCAACTAGCTATCAAAAAATATATGCGTGAATTGTAAGTAACACTTTGTAGCATCATTATATAATACGTACTTCGCCATTAGGTGTTGCTTTGAAAGATAACTATATGTACGACAGAATTTATACTATTTCAAATCTATATGTCTATGTATTAATTAATTAATCGGCCTTAAGAGGGGCATATTAGTTATTACGTAGAATTTCGGTATATTTATGCATTTACGTTAAAACGCTCAACTGAACACGTGGTTGAGTAAAAATGTGTTTCGTATTGTAAAATTCATAAATTATTAATAACATAAACATACACACGTGCACGCACACATACACGCAACGTTGAACTTTTCTCTTTATAGTAAGTTTCGTTCTGCCACTTCTTATAATCTCTGGATCACCTTGCAACATACACTTGATGACAGAACCAATCAAATGGTTAGA
Organism: Harpegnathos saltator; assembly: GCF_003227715.2. Classification (NCBI taxonomy): domain Eukaryota; kingdom Metazoa; phylum Arthropoda; class Insecta; order Hymenoptera; family Formicidae; genus Harpegnathos; species Harpegnathos saltator. Next base: position 62,304 of record NW_020230671.1, on the reverse strand, counting down.
ATTAGTGAAATTATGGATACGTGGTTAAGTCAAAGATACTATCCTGTTATAAATGTTTTTCACAATCGTCAAAATAATACAGTGATATTAAATATCACTGGTAGTGTCGACATGAGAAAATACACGTGGATGGTACCGACAACTTATACTTCATACAATGCTTTGTCTTACATGATCAGTAATATTGTGATAGATACTTCTGAAATTACAATTATTAAGCTGGGGCAGAATATTGATTTTGCTATATTTAATAGAGAACAAAGTGGTAAGTGTATATATAGGGTGATTCGAAACAATCAGTTGTCTTTAATATGCCATATTCTTGAGCAAATTCTAAGACTATTTTTCCTCTTGCAAAATGTTATTCGATGCTTAGTTACTGAGTTATTAAGATAAATAGTTCATCTAGTGCCGGGTATAGAAAGCAGGCAAGGATGGAACAAGTAATCGTTGGGACGCGCGTCGCCTAGGCACTGACGTTGATTGCTCGGTGCGATGTGCTAATCGACGCATATAATAACATTCATCCGTATTATTTTCAAAACTTAAAAATTTGAACAACCGTGAGTGTAATAGCAAATATAGTATTATAAATTAGTAGGATACTAATTGTTCCGTCCCTGCCTGCCTTCTGTACCCGGCTCGTAATAGACGAACTATTAATCTTAATAACTCAGTAACTCAGTAAGCATCGGATAACATTTTGTAAGAGAAATAATAGTCTTAGAATTTACTCAAAAATATGACATATTAAACACAACTGCTTGTTTCGGATCACCCTGTATACATACGAGGTAAGTTCGTGACACTGTCAGTTTAAAGCGTAAAACAATTTCGACATAATACATTTTTTTATTTTATTTACAATAGTTTTCCGTGAATACAAATGTAAATTAATAACAATATAATGATTATTAAATTTACAACAGGATACTTTCGCGTGAATTATGATAAAAATAGTTGGAATCGAATCGCAAATGTTTTGCACTCTGATAATTATAATCAAATAAATGTCCTCAATCGCGCGCAATTGATTGATGATGCATATTATTTTATGAGACAAAACTACATATCACCGCATATATTTTGGAGAATTGCAAGTTATCTAAAGCACGATGTAAGTTACATAGCCTGGTATCCCATGTTCAATATTCTATCGTTTATGTGGCCTATTTGGAATAATCCGACTACGGGAGTGAAACATATCAAGGTAGGCACGGTAAAACGAATTTCATCAGTTCATAAGTTAATTAAGGGACACGTAGTCTGCAACAGTCATAAAAAAGTTTCATAATATTGAAGATGAATTATTCGGACCAAAATATAGAAAGTAATCTGTTCCTGATTATAAAAATGTACATATAAGTTGAGATATATGTCACATATATATCACGTATTTATATATACATATAAATATCTGTTCCCGATAAACAACGCTACGTACTAAAATTAAATTATAATGCTGTTATTTTAAACTGTTGTCATTTCAATATTCATGTGGTATCAATATTCTTTAACCTAGGAAGAAGTACTTCAAATATTGGACGGCTTACTTCAAAATTTGGGATACGAAGAAAAAAATGATGAGGACAATATGTATAAAACATTGAGATTATTAGGAACAAGATGGGCTTGCAAATTAGGGCATAGAAAGTGTCAAATAGCTGCTACGACACAATTGTCCGGGCATCTTTTCAAACCTGACGATAACAAGTAAATCTTTATTCTTTACTAATCTTATCCTTTACTAACCTATTTAAACATGTTTCTTTATTATTTGTTACGCCATATGTTTGATCGGTCACATGATCCAAACTTAAATTTCGCTAATGGTTGATATTTTCCACACACATAGATTTTCATCATGGTGGAAGGATTGGGTATATTGTACCGGTATGAGTTTGGCCAACGAAACTATATCGGAGATGTTGTTTGAAAAATATAAAAATACCACGGATATAGAAATTTTAAGATATTTGTTTTGCTCAGATGATGCACAAATTATCGTGAAGTATATGGATGTAATGTTATCTTTTATTCGTCAAAATATGCTATCGTATAACGAGGTGATTAAACTTTATCGTGTTGTTCTCAAGAAGCACATAAGGAAGGATGATGTTCTGAAATACATCGTGGAGAATAAGAACATCCAAATTTGGTAATTGTCTCTCTTATAAATAATTGTAATGTGACTGATCGTGAGAAAGTATAATGCTTCTATTAACAATTAATTCTTTTTAATTTGTAGGGGGCTAGGCACTACTTTAAACACAAAACTGTTTGGTGATATGATAATGAATGTATATTTAGACGAACATTTCTTTAAGGTATGTATTTTTTCGTTTATTTTGCTTTGCGTTTAATATGTTTAATTAACTCACACTTCATTTTCAAACACATAATACATGTGATAATTTATTTTTCGTTAAAGTTAGAAATTATGGATAAAAATGAAGTTGAGATGTCTTACGAAGATGTCAAAATAACCGTTTTCAGATTAGAGTATTTGCAGTAGATAATGCCAGCTTATTCAAAATAAATCTGAATGACATATCCAAATTAGAAAGAGCTCAAAAGAAGAGAATTAGTAAAATGAAAGAAATAATTTTTGGAAATCCGTATTGAATAAGAAAAGGAAGATATATAATTTCTGAACAAGCGAGTTTACAAAATGTGATGGAATTCAAATAATTAAAGTGTCCAAACTGAAGGCTATTGTAAATTGGGCAGTGAATTGAGAAGTTTCTATTTAAAATAGTGATGTCTATTTTTTATCATTGCATTTTGATAATGTATATTTAATTGTCACACTATTCTTACATTTCTATATATTTTATTTACATGGATTTAAACACACACATTATATATTACATGACAATAATATATATTACTATATAATTATGCATATATAATTATATAAATATCTATATAATATACCATGTTTATAAAATGTTTATAATTTAACCATTACGTGTTTCACATGTACATAAATATATACACATGCACTCACGCACACGATTCATACAGAAACATATACAGAAAAAAATATACACACATATATATACACACATATAAATATATATATATATATATAAATATACACACACATATATATTTATATGTGTATATATATAATCCACTCATTTGCAAAATGTCCTGCATATATTTTTTCAAGCAAATTGCAACAATCTAGATTGTCATACGTATATTACTTTTAATTACTAATATCGTTTAGCGGATTAAATAAATCATTGCGCCATAAATTGTTAGAAATATTATATCAGAAAAATTTTATTACATTTCAAATATTTACAATAATTATTATATTATATAATATTGTATATCTATACAGATGTAAAACATATTTATATATTATACTGTAATTCGTACCATTCTTTATGTATATAGCAAAACGGTGTAATAAGGAATAAGGGTTCCTATTTAAAAAACGCAAATTGACCTCCAAATAACACTTGAAAATAGAGGTCAAGGTCAAAATCAAAGTCATCATAAGGTAGCTCACTTAAATCCCTACAACTTTTATTCAGATCATTTCCTTGAAACTTCAATACTGAAGAGTTATTTGGGGTGGGACATTAAAATGGGACACTCTGTATAATACACTCTAGGTATGTAAATTAAATCAGTGCTTTCAAATTCACTCGTTTCTAAATTATATTTTGTGTTTAAAGATTTTTTGCCGCTATAATATAGTTTGAATGGACATCATTTATGTTTACAAAATACTTGTGCCTCATCTACGTGATCAATATGATCTCAAATATCAATTGTGCTCATAATGGCTGCTGACAAAAGAGACATACCCACTAGCAATAAAATAAGTACTCCGAACTCGACCTACGCCATAAAATTTTCTATTTCTACCTCGGAAAGGACTGCTCTCCGAGGCAAATTAACTGAAAAATAAAATCGGAGTTAATTTGACATTCACATCCGAAATGTCCAGCTGAGTTGAACTTAAAAGAATTATTATTATATTTAAATTAAAAAGAGATCTTGAAAAAAGAAAACATTTTATTTATAGCCAACATCATTAATTAATATATACTATATACATAAAGAATGGTACGAATTACAGTATAATATATAAATATGTTTTTTTCTACTAGTTAATTTGAACAACTTTTGTCTAAAACATTTGTCTAATATTTGTCAAATATTTTTTGAGATATTTGAGGAAAACTTGATTACTTTTTTAATATTTAACTTACAATATCTCGCTAACTATTTGTCGGAAGAAAAAGTGGTACTAGACTTTTCTGCTCTATTTAACCTCAAGAATATATTGTTATAATAGCGCCCTTATGTTTACAAAAGTTATCAACAGGCGAGACAGAGCGAAAGAGAGAGCGGGATCCCGGACGGCGGACTCTGTACGGAGTTAGCTGTCGGGGAGTCCAGGCCGGCGGCCTTTCGTGGGGTCGGTTGGCCGTTAGGGGCTAAAGCGGAGCGCAATGGTATTGCGCAACCTGCTTTTGGCAATGTACCGATTCCCTCGGGCGGCGCCTCTCCGTTGGGGGAGCGGGAGTGGGCTGACGGACGTACTTTCGTGCAGGCTGAACCGGTCAGTCGTGGACTGATGGTGACGGTTCGGCCAGTGGGCATCTGTCTGCCCTCCTGGACTCTGTCCTCCTGGGGAGATGGGACTGCGAGGCGGGGGGTCGGTGCGGAAGTCGGAAGTAGGAAACTGTTGGGCTCTTTTGCGTGGGGTTGGAGAGGGGAGGTTAGCCTCTCTCCAGTGGGGACACGCGCGATGAGCCAAATCCCTTGTGAGTAATCGCAGGAGAGAGAAGCGGAGTAACTTGATGAAGGGCAGGTCCCGCTTCCCATAACCCCCTATCTCCAATACGAAGGGAAGTGAGGGGGGTAGGAAAGGATTCGAGTGCCGCCCTACCTCTCAAAGTCATACCATCCCTGTTTGGATGGATGACACTGGTGAACAAGCCATGGAAGCATGGTAGCAGGAAGGGAAACCTCCGGGTCCAGAAGTCGAGAGCGTTCGGGAAGGAATACAGGAGTAGTTCCCCGGTCGTTCTCTGATCAGCTTTCGACTGATAGACTTATCTGACAGGCACTACGATGGAGTTTTAGCCGGTAGGAGTCCGGCATAACTTTAGGGCTCCCTTCAGGACCAAAGGTGTCCATGATGGATTTCCTCACCGTTAACAAAAAAAAAAGAGCGAAAGAGACAGAGAGAGGGAGAGAGAGAGAGAGAGAGAGAAAGAGAGAGAGAGAGCGAGAGCGAGAGCGAGATAGAGCATCCGTTCCGCCGATCGACAACAACGATCCGCGGAAGGATTACCGTACCGTCGGAATAGGCGAGGAACGGGGAGAGAGGAACCCCTTCCAAAACAACGAAAAGACGAGGAAGCCGAAAGAAAGGGTAGATTCGTTTTTGGTTTGTTACGAAAAAAGAGTTAAGATTCGTTGTTAGACTGACAACGAAAAGATTCGTTTTCGTGGCAGGAGGAGCAGACTTCGTTTTGTCTCCTCCAAAAGCGACAGATTAGTTTTGTGTTCCGCTCTCGTTAGAGAAAGCGTTCTCGTACCGCTCACGAAATTCGTGGATTCCGATCTCTATTGAGAAATAGCGGGGTGCGTCGTGCAGTGCCGTGCAGTGCATTGCGATACCGAGTGAAGTGAGACCGGAGGAAGGACAACCGCTGACCTCACGACCGGATCGACCTGCCCGACGACCATCAAGGATCACGCCACCGGGAGGTTCCCGACTGTGTAAGAGCGTTCACCTGCTATATTGTTTCGGTGTGCCGTTTGCGTCTATCGTCGGACGTTTGCGTTTTGTAACAAAGAGCGGTTTCGATCTCGCGAGTACGCGCGGGAGGGAAAATTTGTATCGTCCCGTGGGGCATCAGAGCGTGCCGATTCCCGAATGAATAAATTGAGATCTCGATAATAAGAACGCCGCTTGTTTCTTTCTTCGCGTGATCCCAATCGATTCCCGATCGAACCCATCCCGTCTCCCGACTTAAAATCCCGAGGGACTACCGGTCCCGCCGGAATCCCGCGTCGCGGTCATGCCGAATTCGCGGTTATCGTTGGTGAGTGGTGCGGCTATCCGCACCTGGCGCCCAACATATCATTTCGTTTTGGTGTGCGTGAAAGGCCGTGGACGCGTGGACCGACGGCAATTTGCCGGCGCTAAGAAATTAGCGTCGCAGACTAAAATATAAATTATATATTTTTTAGTAATTATTTTTATACAAGGTATCTGACGATAAGATTAATATCCGTCATGCACAAAAATCCAATTATTTTTCATGTTATTAGTTACTTCTGCATTACGTAGCAAAATTTCATATTTAATGAGGATTGTACATGATCGACAAGCGGTTGGAAGAATTAAAAAATGTTTACGATGCCGATCATTTGCCTTCAATTTCAAAAGTGTCACGCTCTCTGGTAAAGCTGACTGATATACAGGGTGTTCAATTTTAAAGTTTACAGTATTTCGCAAAGCGATGATTTGATTGAAGAATGTTCCAAACAAAAGTTGTAGGGTTCAGAACGTAACATCTGACGGTGACCTTGGCTTAACCTTAGATTGTCGTTTGAAGGTCACGTAAAGATCAACTTTAAAATCCTAAGTGGAACTCCCCATTTTTATTGCATATTCTTGTAGCTCTTGTCGAGAAGTTTTCAAAACACTACTTTTTTTGTCTTTTGCATAAGCCATTCCCAAGATATGAAGCTTCAAAGTTGACATACCGCCGGCATTTGCATTATCCGATGTACACCACGGGGAGGTTGCTCGGTCGGATTTGTACATAGTTTACTTTCCTTCGGGAATCATTTCGATGCCACTTCCTCATCGAAGAATAGGTCGGGATGGTCCAGTTTGGTGGCTAACAAGATCATCCGACCTTACTCCTTCGGATTTTTATCTGTGGGAATTTTTGAAAGACGCAGTGTTCCGTCAACTGCCAACGATGCGGCAAGATATGATGGATCACATCAGAAATGCGTGCCGAGCGATTTCAGCAAACGTTCTTCTGAAACTCGTCGAAAATTTTGAAAACGGAGTTCAAGTGTGCCGAGTTGTCGATGGCGGTGTTTTCGAACATCTATAATGAATGAGCCCCCGCCCCACACACAGACAAAATCGATCCTTCTTATGATGTACATTATGATGTACAAATCCGATCGAGCAACCTCTTCGCGATGTACATCGGGTAATGCAAATGCTGACGGTATATCAACTATGAAGCTTCATATCTTACGGGAATAGCTTACACAAAAGACAAAAGTAGGTAATGTTTTGGAAACATCTCGACATAGGCTACAAGAATATGCAATAAAAAACGGGGGCTCCCATTTAGGATTTTAAAGTTGACTTTTATGTGACCTTCAAACGACAATTCAAAGTCAAGCCAAAATTACCGTCAGATGTCTCCCTCTAAACCCTACAACTTTTGTTTGAAACATTTTCCAATAAAATCATCGGTTTGCGAAATATAGCACTGTAAACTTTAAAATTGGACACCTTGTATATTAACCTTGTCTATGATATAATGACTATAAAGCTTCGATAGTGATTTGCCTAACCACAGGTCGACCCACTGAGACTGGGTAGTCACTGCTGTAAACGGGTGACGTGCCATTTGATCCGAAATTACTTCGCTGATGTAAACCAGCTGATGTAACCAACTTGGCCAGAGAAATCGGAATGTTTATCATAGAGAATATATTTTTTGCTATGAATTACAAATTAATATAATACCGAAATGAGAATATGCTTCCCTACAATTTCTCTCTTTTATAAACTAATAAGGGTATAAAGTTAATTTAAAAGTTCTAACATCATAAAACCCATTAAGCACAGAATAATTATATAACATATATATAGTTATATATAACATATAACATGACATCAATTTTATCGTCTCCCTCTCACAATATATAATAGTACACTTATTCAGAATTGAAATTCCTTTTTATTTAACTTAACAATATATTAATGTATAGTAAATAAATGTTAGTATAATCTAGTATTTTATTCATTCATTGTGCTTCCGTTGTTTTATTCCTTCTGTTTGTGATATCGTGAGTCATTCGTTTTCTTCATTCCTTTCTTTTCTGTTTGTCGAGTTTCGAGGTATTTCATTTAAATTCCGTTTTTATTTCGTTTTAATTTTATCGCTACATAATCTATAATGAATAAAAATTAGATTTGTATGATATTTTATTATTAATTGGAATTTAATCGTAATTTAGTTGTAGTTATTTAATTATACATCACAAAATTCGATTATCAGTGTATCACATTTTAAAATAATTTGCTTTCTTTTCCGACAAGTTGTTTTTACTTTCTGAACATGACTATGAACCCTAGAAATTTGAAACTATTGAAAATAGCTTTCGATCAACAACAATATGATATAGAATCTGCTACATCTGAAAATGAAAAAGCTTTTAGTCTACAATTAGAAACCTTGATAAAGGACGCAATTGACGAATCTCTGTTTGTAGAAATTCATGAAGAACTACACTTTGAGGACGCAAATTTCATATCACATCCATTTGCAATCGAGGACAAAGATCATAAAGATATGTTAAACATGAAAACAAATTTAGATTCGAGCCTTTCCGAAGATAAAGACATCACTATGGAATATAAACAAAAAGCTATAAATTATTGAAAGTCGGGACTGAAACACAAATTAAAATTTGAGTCAGTTCAGACAAAATTTAGACGTTTAAAATCAAAGCGACAGTTATATCGTTGAGAAATACAAGTTTCGAATGATGGTACTCGATTTGAAAAATTAAGGAAAATTTCTCAATACGTATTGGATCGATTCAAAGAAGCTGTGAATAAGTCAGTAACAGTTCATGATTTGGATCTTTGTAGATGGGCTTCAAAAGCTCGAGATGAAATTTCCTTATCGACAAAGTTATTCAAAGCTTCTAATAAAGGGGTTTACAGGTTTAAACAAAAACATGGAATCGTTTCCAGAAAAATAAACAAATTTATCACGCAGACGTCAATAATTGAGAAAGATCACATAGCGTTTTATAAATATAAATAACGTCCTTCCAAAAATATATTATGGCGGTAAAAAATTTTTTAAATTCAAAATATTATTTAAGACCAAGTAAATGTGAAAGCAGTGATTTAATTTACATACCTAGTATATCTTAAATATACAAATGAGATCGATGAGTGTATTAGACATACAAAAGAGATCGATCTTTACATTCAATCAGTTATAATTCTGTTATAAATTAAAATTATTTCCTATTATTTTGGGATTTTGAAGTATCAGTTTTACCCTTTCAAACGCCCCATAACTTTTCTCTACTCACGAAATAAACATGGAATCGTTTCCAGAAAAATAAACAAATTTATCACGCAGAAGTCAATAATTGAGAAAGATCACATAGCATTTTATAAATATAAATAACGTCCTTCCAAAACTATATTATGGCGGTAAGAAATTTTTTTAAATTCAAAATATTATAATATAACCTCATAAAACTCATAAAACAGTAATTTGTACCATGTCTTCTCAGAAGGAGTATATTAAGCACTGTATTTTTTGTGCTCTGGTTAAAAAAAATTGCTACTGAAGCTGCCAAAATGATTTGTTTCGGTTTAGATGAAGATGCTGTAATCCACAAAATTTATAAAATGGTTTCAAAGTGGGTTTCGAAGTGACCATTTTGATGTTATTGATGCAGAACATAGTGGAATGCCGAAAACTGTGAGACGCTCTGATACGATAATGTCCTAGTTGTTACAATTCAAACAAAACGACTTTCTTCACAAAATCGTAATCAGGGATGAAAAAGCATTATTGATATTATTGAGTGAAATCACAATCTTTTTACCGAAATAGAATTCGGCAGCTACCCGAAAGATGAGAGAAGTTTGTTGAAAATAATACGGATTATTTCAAAAGTTAACTATGTTTGTCTTTTTTTTTTTTGTAAATATATATTAAAATCATACTGAACAAATATCATACAAAGTTTATTCTCTTTAAAGTTTTTAAAACAATTTTTCTTGTCAATCTTTGCGATGTTTTGTCAAAGTTTACAAAATTGTTAAATTCAGTAAAATTTCCGAAGTAATATATGAAATGTGATATTTTCCATATTGTTTAATATCAGTTCAGGTTATCAGTAATAACTAAATATGCTATTACCTGGCAAAATTCTTTGTATGTAATCAATCTAGCGTCAAGCTGTTTTTCAAAACGTAACTTATTGTTGCGTGGTTTGTGTTTATATTTTTTGTGTTTAGTCAACGGACCTGTATATCAGAAGCTGTATTCATGCTATATACGGTAGTAGGCAACGAGCACTAGCAGTGGAAATATCAAATACAGAACATATATTCACATAGGTAAGAGATATTGAATTCCTTATATCCGTTGTATTAGTTTTCTTACATTAATATCAACATTAAGTAACAATATTATGGAATAATGACCTCATATAAAAACGTATCATTAACTAATATTCTGCTAACAAATAAATTCCCCATATAGGTACATATATGGCTTTGAGAAATATTTACATGAAATTCCTAATATTATTGTTAAGTTACATTTCGATATGCGCCGCTGTTATGCCAGACTACTTTGCTACCGATCATGATCAATCTTTAGACATGGACCTGCAACATTGCGATTTTTCCTCTTATAATGATTTACTGGTTTCTAACTCTCGGCCAATTCGATATAACTTAAATATCCTAATACTTGCGCTAATGAATCCGACTTGGAACGTAGTTGACTGTATAAGTGATATCACGATTATTATTGAAAATTCGATAAGAGTCATAAGTTTGCACGCCTATGAATTGAATATCAACACTCGGATAAAGATTGTAAATACCAACTCACTTGAAGGCTACAGATTAACTGGCTACCGTTATTGCAAACACTCGCAGATTTTGGATTTGCAGTTTGATAAAGTAATAGTTCCTGGGACTTATAACTTGACAATTGGCTCTACTATTCGCCGTCCTTGGGACCGTTCTTGGAACGGTGTAGTTAAATACGAATACAAGAAAAGTGGAACAAATCTTGAGAAAGCAAGGTAAGAATTTACGAGAATCTTACTGCTAACCATTGTATGTAAACATTCTTTTCTGCTGGTACAAGTGTTATGCTGCTTATACTGGTTTATTTAGTTATCATTCGTAAAAATAAAAAATAAAACCGATTAATTCAACGTTTTCTTGTAAAATATTTATCGACAAAGTATTTGTTCAGAATCCCTATGTCGATATATAAATCAATTAAAAATGATCATAATTGCGAAAACAAGCATTTACATAATTTACATTTGTATACCAGCCTTTTTTCAGTATTGACATATATATAAATTAAATTTCGTACAATTTTGTGAGATCATATGCAGACAATATTAATATTATGAGTTATGTAGAGAATATCTCATAAGTCGATACAATGAATTCGTAACATGGGAACATATGGCAGATTAAGACAAATATAAAAGTCTCATACTGTTTTGCAGTATTCGCGATAATTATCGAATTATGAATCATAAAAGTCTAATAAGTGATCGTGCGCCGAGATAATATTAGAAGAGTTGTTCGGGCTTAACGCGATTCAATCGATTCAGCTGTCGTGCGGCGAGATCTAGGAATGGCATCTCGGCATTAAAATAAGACAAGCAGCGCGGCACATTGTCCTTCTCTTCATCACCGACAACAGTTGCTGAATCGACTGGACCGCGCAATAACACGGGTAGCTGTATTCTTCTCAAATCATGCATATCTGTGTGCGTTCACTCGTCACATTTCTATAATCAATAATTCAATAATTATTGCGAATATCGCAAAACAGTATGAGGCTATATGTTTGTCTTAATTCGTTCTATATCTCCACGAATTTCTTGTAGCAAGTTGTGGAACATCCTGTATAATTCATATATATGCTTTATGTTTGCTAACTCAAATAGCCAATAGAGGCATACAGCTGATTGAGATAAAGAAAAGGATCAAATGGCATTTTGCAAAAATCGTTAAAATGGATGAAGTTATGCATGGAATAAATGGGATGAATTAGCGTGTGTCGCGGCGGTACTGGATGGCGCGCTCGGACGTTCGAATTTCTAGCGAACCACTTTGCTTAATAACAGTCGCCGTCGCGTAACTAAAGGAAAAAAGTACGTCGACAGCTATTGTTAGACTAAATGGGCTGCACTACAAACTCTAGCATTCGAGCGCGCTACTCTCTACTATCGCGACACATGCTAATATATCCGAATTTTTCTATGTATAATTTATCCATATATATGTAGAAATCTCTTTTCCACATCGTTTACGTTATAGAATGGTTAAAATATTTTATGTTTACAATATGTTCTAATATAGGTTAGTCATCATGCAACCTAACATGGCTCGGAGAGTGTTTCCATGTTGGGATGAGCCCGAATTAAAGGCAGTTTTCAACATATCTGTACTATATCCTGAGAATTTAAAAGTTTTCTCGAATGAACCTAAACTATACACTGAAAAGTTTAACTCCGAAATTAACAAGACGTATTTTAATGATACGCCTCCGATATCTCCTTCCAACGTGTTCATTGCTCTGCTTGAAGAGAACGATAATCGTACAAAGAGTGAAATATCTAACAGTGACACCATTTGGCACATGTCGCAAAAGAAGATGCTACAAGATACAACGAGTATAATTGCAGCTGCCGATTATTGCTTGACATTCTTTACGGGATTAATCGGTGTATTGCCTAAGAGGAATCACATAGTGTTCCCCAATAATACAATAAATTCAATGGGATGTTTTGGTCTTATAATATATAGGTATATATTACGTGTGTGAATTAATTCGGTCCGTTTTTTTCTTCCAAAAAAGACTTTAGTATGAAAAAACATAAAAAAGCATACTGATCAAAGTATTTGCCATTGCTTGCTATTATTTTTTCCCATCTGTCTGGCAGTTGTTGCATTCCGTGACGGAAAAACGACTCGTCTTTCGAAGCGATCCATTCATTGAGCCATTTCTCTATTTCTTCAAAATTATTGAAATGCTGGTCCGAAAGCCCGTGTACCATCGATCTGAATAAATGATAATCGGATGGAGCAATGTCTGGTGAATATGGCGGGTGACTACGGAAGTAAAACGTCCTAGCCCAGTGCTTCCAAGGTGGCCTTCAAAATCTTTCCAACATGTGGCCGAGCGTTATCGTGCTGGAAGATCACTTTGTCGTGTCTCTTTGCACATTCCGACCGCTTATTCTTCAATGCGTTGTTTAAATGGATCAGTTGTTGTTGGTAAAGTTCGGAAGTAATGGTTTGGCTCTGTTTTAATAGTTCATGATACACTACACCTTTCTGGTCCCACCATATACAGAGCACTACTTTCTTGCCGTGAATATTCCGTTTTGGTATCGATGTGGATGGTTTTCCTAGGTCGCTAATGGATTTCCTTCGTTTGGCATTATTGAAATATATCCACTTCTCGTCTCCAGTCAGAATATGATGCAAGAAACCTTTTCTTTTTTGCCTGGCAAGCAAAATTTCAGACATGGGTTTTCACCTCTCGATGTCTTTTTCTTTCAATTCGTATAGCACCCATCTTCCTTCTTTGTTAATCTATTTCATGGCTGTCAAACGCACAGAAATTATTGATCGATCAACATTCAACAATTGCGCGAGCTCATATTGCGATTGACACGGATCTTCATCGACTAGCGCCTGCAATTCCTCGTTCTCAAACTTCTTCGGCTGACCTGGACGAGATTTGTCATCGACACTGAAATCATCACTTTTGGAACGTCGAAACCATTCTCTGCATGATTTATCGGTGGGAGCACTTTCACTATAAGCTTCTACGAGCATTCGATGAGCTTCAGCGGCTGTTTTCTTCAAATAAAAACAAAATGAGAATTTCCCGGAGATGATACTTTTTTGGCTCGAATTTCGACATTTTCGAATCAGATAAACACGATGTTGTTGTTACAAACCCAAACGTTTATCAACTGAATATTATTGTCAGATATCAAAACTAAAAAATAAAGCCTTTAATAGACAGAGATTAGAAAATTACATAGTACAGCAATTGACCGCCAGATGGACCGAACTAATTCACATATCTAACAATAAAATAGATGTCACATTATTATCATGCAGTGTTTAATGGGTTTCGTTATTAGAACTTTTAAATTAACTTCATACGTTTATGTAATTTATGAAGGAGCTAAATTGTAGAAAAGCATACTGCCATTTCTGCATGTCATCACCTGATCATGTTAATTCACAATTTACAGCGAAAAAGATGTTTTATATGATAAAGATATCGATTTCCCTGGCCATAGGGATCATATCGGTGAGGTCATTTCACACCAAATGGCACGTCAGCTGTTTACAGCAGTAGTTACTCAGTCTCGATGGGCCGACCTGTGGATAGGCGAATCACTATCGAAGCTTTACAGTCATTATATCATGAACCAGGTTAATATATATAACTATCAACATTACTAGAAGGCGAGAAATTTTTGGATTTAAAGGCAAATGATCGGTGTGGAAGACATTTTTTAATTTTTCTAATCGTTTTACAATAATCATGTGCAAACCTCATTGAATATGGAATACCGCTACTGCTAATGTGGAAAGAATTAATAGAATGACAAATATTTAATTTTGTAAGCATGACAGTTATAAGGGTTATCGTCACACATTTTATGTAATTTTTATATTTCAGCCATATAACATTTGCCTGAAACCTCATAACATAACTGTTATACATAACTGTTATACATAAGTTACGGTCTCGTTATATACAGTAACTGTCCTGTAGTAATTTAGTAACATGTTATATTTATTTTAGGCATACATGTGTATACAGGGTGTCCGGAATGTGATCATTAATATTTTGTGTACTGGTAGATTGGGTGTAGCCGAGAAGAAAAGTCATGTGCCATAATGTCAAATTGGCAATAATTATCGAGTTATTAATTGAAACATGTGAGCCAATGAGCGCGTAGAGAGCGCTGGGCGGCCGCCTCTTGTCGCTTGCGCTCGCTCGCTCGTCGTTCGCGTTCGCTCGCTTCTCGTCGCGCGCGCACGCCTCTTGTCGCTTACTGTTGCCTCCATAGATATAGATAATTCCCTGCCAATCCCACCAAACACACAGCAAAACCTTCCTGGCCGTCAATCCTGGCTTGGCCACCGTTTCCGCCGGCTCACCGCGATTCGACCACGACCGTTTTCGCTTGACGTTGTCGTAAGTGATCCACTTTTCATCACCAGTGATCAACCGCTTCAGAAATGGGTCGATTTTGTTGCGATTCAACAGCGATTCGCAGATGGAAATTCGGTCCATGAGGTTTTTTTTCGTTAACTCGTGTGGCACCCATACATCGAGCTTCTTTTTGTATCCAGCCTTATTCAAATGGTTCCAAACGGTTTTTTGTGCAATCTTTAGCTCTTGGGCAATCGAAACAGTGCTTACATGACGGTCGGACTCGACAATGTCCATGATTTTATCGATATTTTCGGAATCGACGAAACCAAAATTGCGTGTGATTAGCTGTTGCAGTATCAGGACCATAAACACTATTCACATTTTCAACCGCCTGGCTTGCGTTTCCGCCTTTATCGAAGAAAAACTGTAAAATATAGCGTATTTTCTCTTTGCTAGTGTCCATCTTTGACGCGCGCTCAAATAAAACTGAGTCAACTAATCACAAAACTGTCAGTAAAGTTTTTTTAGTACGAAATCTCATCTTTCTAACGCCATCTAGTGGAACCCGATCGGACTTATACAACGCGAGATACAGATAACTAAAGCTATCTATTGGAAAAATAATGGATTTCTTTTTACTACACCTGATACAACCGTTATGTTTGCTGGAATATGGAGTACATTTGCGTTATGTTAATTTGTACACCAGCGTATATTTTAGTATCAGAAGTTTAGTATATTTTATATCAGAATGATTTATTTTAGATTTTCATCGGTTCACAATTAACAGATCTCTATGCAATCCAAATTCTTCAGTCAACATTTCAGTATGAAACTAACTGTCAGATGATAGCTCTTTCCGAATATAATGCACGAATTGCGGATGATATCGATGTCTCCCTCTGTTCTCGTTGGTATTATAATAAAGGTTAGTGTTTAACTGGAGATTTTAAAAAGATATTCATTTATCTTTGGAAGAAAATACCATACAAATTATGAAACTTAGTCCTTACTCTATGGAAATTAATAAAATTGTTTCGTTTTAATGTACTGTTTTAGGTTTTGCTCTTTTACGCATGATAGAGCGTATGATCACGTGGAATAAATTTCAATTAGCTGTCACAGAATATTTTGACAAATTGTAAGTAACACATTGTAGCATCATTATATATAATATTTCACTATAATTGCTTCTAAAAATAACTATATGTACGACAGAATTTATACTATTTCAAATCTATATGTTTATGTATTAATTAATTAATCGGGCTTAAGAGGGGCATATTAGTTATTACGTAGAATTTCGGTTTATTTATGCACTTACCATAAATGGTTCAACTGAACACGTGATTAAGTAAAAATGTGTTTTGTATTGTAAAATTTATAAATTATTAATGACATAAAACATACACACGTGCGCGCACACATATATGTAACGTTGAACTTTTCTCTTTATAGTAAGTTTCGTTCTGCCACTCCTTCTAATCTTTGGAGCATCTTACAACGTAGACTTGACAGTACGAATCAAATGGTTGGAATTAATGAAATTATGGATACGTGGTTAAGTCAAAGATACTATCCTGTTATAAATGTTTTTCACAATCGTCAAAATAATACAGTGATATTAAATATCACTGTTAGTGTCGATATGAGAAAATACACGTGGATGATACCGACAACTTATACTTCATACAATCCTTTGTCTCACATGATCAGTGATATTGTGATAGATACTTCTGAAGCTACAATTATTAAGCTGGGGCAGAATATTGATTTTGCTATATTTAATAGAGAACAAAGTGGTAAGTGTATATATAGGGTGATTCGAAACAATCAGTTGTCTTTAATATGCCATATTCTTGAGCAAATTCTAAGACTATTTTTCCTCTTGCAAAATGTTATTCGATGCTTAGTTACTGAGTTATTAAGATAAATAGTTCATCTAGTGCCAGATATAGAAAGCAGGCAAGGACGGAGCACAGTAATCGTTGGGACGCGCGTCGCCTAGGCGCTGACGTTGATTGCTCGGTGTGATGTGCTAATCGACGCATATAATAACATTCGTCCATATTATTTTCAAAACTTAAAAATTTGAACAACCGTGAGTGTAATAGCAAATATAGTATTATAAATTAGTAGGATATTAATTGTTCCGTCCCTGCCTGCCTTCTGTATATGGCTCGTAATAGACGAACTATTTATCTTAATAACTCAGTAACTAAGCATCGGATAACATTTTGCAAAAGAAATAATAGTCTTAGAATTTATTCAAGAATATGGCACATTAAAGACAACTGCTTATTTCGAATAACCTTGTATACATATCAGGTAAGTTCGTGACACTGTCAGTTTAAAGCGTAAAACAATTTCGACATAATACATTTTTTTATTTTATTTACAATAGTTTTCCGTGAATACAAATGTAAATTAATAACAATATATTGATTATTAAATTTACAACAGGATACTTTCGCGTAAATTATGATGAAAATAGTTGGAATCGAATCGCAAATATTTTGCACTCTGATAATTATAATCAAATAAATGTCCTCAATCGCGCGCAATTGATTGATGATGCATATTATTTTATGAGACAAAACTACATATCACCGCATATATTTTGGAGAATTGCAAGTTATCTAAAGCACGATGTAAGTTACATAGCCTGGTATCCCATGTTTAATATTCTATCGTTTATGTGGCCTATTTGGAATAATCCGACTACGGAAGTGAAACATATCAAGGTAGGCACGGTAAAACGAATTTCATCAGTTCATAAATTAATTAAGGGACACGTAGTCTGCAACAGTCATAAAAAAGTTTCATAATATTGAAGATGAATTATTCGGACCAAAATATAGAAAGTAATCTGTTCCTGATCATAAAAATGTACATATAAGTTGAGATATATGTCACGTATATATCACGTATTTATATATACATATAAATATCTGTTCCCGATAAACAACGCTACGTACTAAAATTAAATTATAATGCTGTTATTTTAAACTGTTGTCATTTCAATATTCATGTGGTATCAATATTCTTTAACCTAGGAAGATGTACTTCAAATATTGGACGGCTTACTTCAAAATTTGGGATACGAAGAAAAAAATGATGAGGACAATATGTATAAAACACTGAGATTATTAGGAACAAGATGGGCTTGCAAATTAGGGCATAGAAAGTGTCAAATAGCTGCTACGACAGAATTGTCCGGGCATCTCTTCAAACCTGACGATAACAAGTAAATCTTTATCCTTTACTAATCTTATCCTTTACTAACCTTTTTAAACATGTTTCTTTATTATTTGTTACGCCATATGTTTGATCGGTCACATGATCCAAACTTAAATTTCGCTAATGGTTGATATTTTCCGCACATATAGATTTTCATCATGGTGGAAGGATTGGGTATATTGTACCGGTATGAGTTTGGCCAACGAAACTATATCGGAGATGTTGTTTGAAAAATATAAAAATACCACGGATATAGATATTTTGGGATATTTGTTTTGCTCAGATGATGCACAAATTATCGTGAAGTATATGGATGTAATGTTATCTTTTATTCGTCAAAATATGCTACCGTATAACGAGCTGATTAAACTTTATCGTGTTGTTCTCAAGAAGCACATAAGGAAGGATGATGTTCTGAAATACATCGTGGAGAATAAGAACATCGAAATTTGGTAATTGTCTCTCTTATAAATAATTGTAATGTGACTGATCGTGAGAAAGTATAATGCTTGTATTAACAATTAATTCTTTTTAATTCGTAGGGGGCTAGGCACTACTTTAAACACAAAACTGTTTGGTGATATGATAATGAATGTATATTTAGGCGAACATTTCTTTAAGGTATGTATTTTTTCGTTTATTTTGCTTTGCGTTTAATATGTTTAATTAACTCACACTTCATTTTCAAATACATAACACATGTGATAATTTATTTTTCGTTAAAGTTAGAAATTATGGATAAAAATGAAGTTCAGGTGTCTTACAAAGTTGTCAAAATAACCGGTTTCAGATTGTAAATTTTGCAGCAGATAATGCCGACTTATTCAAAATAAACCTGTATGACATATCGAAATTAGAGAGAGCTCAAAAGAAGAGAATTAATAAAATGAAAGAAGTAATTTCTGAAAATCCGTATTGAATAAGAAAAGGAAGATATATAATTTCTGAACAAGCAAGTTTACAAAATGTGATGGAATTCAAATAATTAAAGTGTCCAAATTGAAGGCTATTGTAAATTGGGCAGTGAATTGAGAAGTTTCTGTTTAAAATTGTGATGTCTATATTGTATCATTGCATTTTGATAATGTATATTTAATTGTCACACTATACTTGCATTTTTATATATTTTATTTACATGGATTTAAACACACACATTGTATATTACATGACAATAATATATATTACTATATAATTATGCATATATAATTATATAAATATCTATATAATATACCATGTTTATAAAATGTTTATAATTTAACCATTACGTGTTTCACATGTACATAAATATATACACATGCACTCACGCACACGATTCATACAGAACATATACAGAAAAAAATATACACACATATATATACACACATATAAATATATATATATATAAATACACACACATATATATTTATATGTGTATATATATAATCCACTCATTTGCAAAATGTCCTGCATATATTTTTTCAAGCAAATTGCAACAATCTAGATTGTCATACGTATATTACTTTTAATTACTAATATCGTTTAGTGGATTAAATAAATCATTGCGCCATAAATTGTTAGAAATATTATATCAGAAAAATTTTATTACATTTCAAATATTTACAATAATTATTATATTATATAATATTGTATATCTATACAGATGTAAAACATATTTATATATTATACTGTATTCGTACCATTCTTTATGTATATAGTATATATTAATTAATGATGTTGGCTATAAATAAAATGTTTTCTTTTTTCAAGATCTCTTTTTAATTTAAATATAATAATAATTCTTTTAAGTTCAACTCAGCTGGACATTTCGGATGTGAATGTCAAATTAACTCCGATTTTATTTTTCAGTTAATTTGCCTCGGAGAGCAGTCCTTTCCGAGGTAGAAATAGAAAATTTTATGGCGTAGGTCGAGCTCGGAGTACTTATTTTATTGCTAGTGGGTATGTCTCTTTTGTCAGCAGCCACTATGAGCACAATTGATATTTGAGATCATATTGATCATGTAGATGAGGCACAAGTATTTTGTAAACACAAATGACGTCCATTCAAACTATATTATGGCGGCAAAAAATCTTTAAACATAAAATATAATTTAGGAACGAGTGAATTTGAAAGCACTGATTTAATTTACATGACTAGCGTGTATTATACAGAGTGTCCCATTTTAATGTCCCACCCCAAATAACTCTTCAGTATTGAAGTTTCAAGGAAAATGATCTGAATAAAAGTTGTAGGGATTTAAGTGAGCTACCTTATGATGACTTTGATTTTGACCTTGACCTCTATTTTCAAGTGTTATTTGGAGGTCAATTTGCGTTTTTTAAATAGGAACCCTTATTTCTTATTACACCGTTTTTTCTACTAGTTAATTTGAACAACTTTTGTCTAAAACATTTGTCTAATATTTGTCTAATATTTTTTGAGATATTTGAGGAAAACTTGATTACTTTTTCAATATTTAACTTACAATATCTCGCTAACTATTTGTCGGAAGAAAAAGTGGTACTAGACTTTTCTGCTCTATTTAACCTCAAGAATATATTGTTATAATAGCGCCCTTATGTTTACAAAAGTTATCAACAGGCGAGACAGAGCGAAAGAGAGAGCGGGATCCCGGACGGCGGACTCTGTACGGAGTTAGCTGTCGGGGAGTCCAGGCCGGCGGCCTTTCGTGGGGTCGGTTGGCCGTTAGGGGCTGAAGCGGAGCGCAATGGTATTGTGCAACCTGCTTTTGGCAATGTACCGATTCCCTCGGGCGACGCCTCTCCGTTGGGGGAGCGGGAGTGGGCTGGCGAACGTACTTTTGTGCAGGCTGAACCGGTCAGTCGTGGACTGATGGTGACGGTTTGGCCAGTGGGCATGGATCTGTCTGCCCTCCTGGACTCTGTCCTCCTGGGGAGATGGGACTGCGAGGGGGGGGGGGTCGGTGCGGAAGTCGAAAGTAGGAAACTGTGGGGCTCTTTT
The DNA here is from genome assembly GCF_003227715.2 of Harpegnathos saltator. Lineage (NCBI taxonomy): Eukaryota > Metazoa > Arthropoda > Insecta > Hymenoptera > Formicidae > Harpegnathos > Harpegnathos saltator. The sequence goes on along the minus strand of NW_020230671.1, from coordinate 40,884 downwards.
GCGTGGGGTTGGAGAGGGGAGGTTAGCCTCTCTCCAGTGGGGACACGCGCGATGAGCTAAATCCCTTGTGAGTAATCGCAGGAAAGAGAAGCGGAGTAACCTGATGAAGGGCAGGTCCCGTTTCCCATAACCCCCTATCTCCAATACGAAGGGAGGTGAGGGGGGAGGAAAGAATTCGAGTGCCGCCCTACCTCTCAAAGTCATACCATCCCTGTTTGGATGGATGACACTGGTGAACAAGCCATGGAAGCATGGTAGCAGGAAGAGAGACCTCCGGGTCCAGAAGTCGAGAGCGTTCGGGAAGGAATACAGGAGTAGTTCCCCAGTCGTTCTCTCATCAGCTTTCGACTGATAGACTTATCTGACAGGCACTTCGATGGAGTTTTAGCCGGTAGGAGTCCGGCATAACCTTAGAGCTCCCTTCAGGACCAAAGGTGTCCATGATGGATTTCCTCACCGTTAACAAAAAAAAAAGAGCGAAAGAGACAGAGAGAGGGAGAGAGAGAGAGAGAGAGAGAGAGAAAGAGAGAGAGAGCGAGAGCGAGAGCGAGATAGAGCATCCGTTCCGCCGATCGACAACAACGATCCGCGGAAGGATTACCGTACCGTCGGAATAGGCGAGGAACGGGGAGAGAGGAACCCCTTCTAAAACAACGAAAAGACGAGGAAGCCGAAAGAAAGGGTAGATTCGTTTTTGGTTTGTTACGAAAAAGAGTTAAGATTCGTTGTTAGACTGACAACGAAAAGATTCGTTTTCGTGGCAGGAGGAGCAGACTTCGTTTTGTCTCCTCCAAAAGCGACAGATTAGTTTTGTGTTCCGCTCTCGTTAGAGAAAGCGTTCTCGTACCGCTCACGAAATTCGTGGATTCCGATCTCTATTGAGAAATAGCGGGGTGCGTCGTGCAGTGCCGTGCAGTGCATTGCGATACCGAGTGAAGTGAGACCGGAGGAAGGACAACCGCTGACCTCACGACCGGATCGACCTGCCCGACGACCATCAAGGATCACGCCGCCGGGAGGTTCCCGACTGTGTAAGAGCGTTCACCTGCTATATTGTTTCGGTGTGCCGTTTGCGTCTATCGTCGGACGTTTGCGTTTTGTAACAAAGAGCGGTTTCGATCTCGCGAGTACGCGCGGGAGGGAAAATTTATATCGTCCCGTGGGGCATCAGAGCGTGCCGATTCCCGAATGAATAAATTGAGATCTCGATAATAAGAACGCCGCTTGTTTCTTTCTTCGCGTGATCCCAATCGATTCCCGATCGAACCCATCCCGTCTCCCGACTTAAAATCCCGAGGGACTACGCGTCGCGGTCATGCCGAATTCGCGGTTATCGTTGGTGAGTGGTGCGGCTATCCGCACCTGGCGCCCAACATAGCGTTTCGTTTTGGTGTGCGCGAAAGGCCGTGGACGCGTGGACCGACGGCAATTTGCCGGCGCTAAGAAATTAGCGTCGCAGACTAAAATATAAATTATATATTTTTTAGTAATTATTTTTATACAAGGTATCTGACGATAAGATTAATATCCGTCATGCACAAAAATCCAATTATTTTTCATGTTATTAGTTACTTCTGCATTACGTAGCAAAATTTCATATTTAATGAGGATTGTACATGATCGACAAGCGATTGGAAGAATTAAAAAATGTTTACGATGCCGATCATTTGCCTTCAAATTCAAAAGTGTCACGCTCTCTGGTAAAGCTGACTGATATACAGGGTGTTCAATTTTAAAGTTTATAGTATTTCGCAAAGCGATGATTTGATTGAAGAATGTTCCAAACAAAAGTTGTAGGGTTCAGAAAGTAACATCTGACGGTGACCTTGGCTTAACCTTAGATTGTCGTTTGAAGGTCACGTAAAGATCAACTTTAAAATCCTAAGTGGAACTCCCCATTTTTATTGCATATTCTTGTAGCTCTTGTCGAGAAGTTTTCAAAACACTACTTTCTTTGTCTTTTGCATAAGCCATTCCCAAGATATGAAGATTCAAAGTTGACATACCGCCGGCATTTGCATTATCCGATGTACACCACGGGGAGGTTGCTCGGTTGGATTTGTACATAGTTTACTTTCCTTCGGGAATCATTTCGATGGCACTTCCTCATCGAAGAATAGGTCGGGATGGTCCAGTTTGGTGGCTAACAAGATCATCCGACCTTACTCCATCGGATTTTTATCTGTGGGAATTTTTGAAAGACGCAGTGTTCCGTCAACTGCCAACGATGCGGCAAGATATGATGGATCACATCAGAAATGCGTGCCGAGCGATTTCAGCAAACGTTCTTCTGAAACTCGTCGAAAATTTCGAAAACGGAGTTCAAGTGTGACGAGTTGTCGATGGCGGTGTTTTCGAACATCTATAATGAATGAGCCCCCGCCCCACACACAGACAAAATCGATCCTTTTTATGATGTACATTATGATGTACAAATCCGATCGAGCAACCTCTTCGCGATGTACATCGGGTAATGCAAATGCTGACGGTATATCAACTTTGAAGCTTCATATCTTACGGGAATAGCTTACACAAAAGACAAAAGTAGGTAATGTTTTGGAAACATCTCGACATAGGCTACAAGAATATGCAATAAAAAATGGGGGTCCCATTTAGGATTTTAAAGTTGACTTTTATGTGACCTTCAAACGACAATTCAAAGTCAAGCCAAAATTACCGTCAGATGTCTCCCTCTAAACCCTACAACTTTTGTTTGAAACATTTTCCAATAAAATCATCGGTTTGCGAAATATAGCACTGTAAACTTTAAAATTGGACACCTTGTATATTAACCTTGTCTATGATATAATGACTATAAAGCTTCGATAGTGATTTGCCTAACCACAGGTCGACCCACTGAGACTGGGTAGTCACTGCTGTAAACGGGTGACGTGCCATTTGATCCGAATTACTTCGCTGATGTAAACCAGCTGATGTAACCAACTTGGCCAGAGAAATCGGAATGTTTATCATAGAGAATATATTTTTTGCTATGAATTACAAATTAATATAATACCGAAATGAGAATATGCTTCCTTACAATTTCTCTCTTTTATAAACTAATAAGGGTATAAAGTTAATTTAAAAGTTCTAAAATCATAAAACCCATTAAGCACAGAATAATTATATAACATATATATAGTTATATATAACATATAACATGACATCAATTTTATCGTCTCCCTCTCACAATATATAATAGTACACTTATTCAGAATTGAAATTCCTTTTTATTTAACTTAACAATATATTAATGTATAGTAAATAAATGTTAGTATAATCTAGTATTTTATTCATTCATTGTGCTTCCGTTGTTTTATTCCTTCTGTTTGTGATATCGTGAGCCATTCGTTTTCTTCATTCCTTTCTTTTCTGTTTGTCGAGTTTCGAGGTATTTCATTTAAATTCCGTTTTTATGTCGTTTTAATTTTATCGCTACATAATCTATAATGAATAAAAATTAGATTTGTATGATATTTTATTATTAGTTTGAATTTAATCGTAATTTAGTTGTAGTTATTTAATTATACATCACAAAATTCGATTATCAGTGTATCACATTTTAAAATAATTTGCTTTCTTTTCCGACAAGTTGTTTTTACTTTCTGAACATGACTATGAACCCTAGAAATTTGAAACTATTGAAAATAGCTTTCGATCAACAACAATATGATATAGAATCTGCTATATCTGAAAATGAAAAAGATTTTAGTCTACAATTAGAAACCTTAATAAAGGACGCAATTGACGAATCTCTGTTTGTAGAAATTCATGAAGAACTACACTTTGAGGACGCAAATTTCATGTCACATCCATTTGCAATCGAGGACAAAGATCCTAAAGATATGTTAAACATGAAAACAAATTTAGATTCGAGCCTTTCCGAAGATAAAGACATCACTATGACATCACTATAAACAAAAAGCTATAAATTATTGAAAGTCGGGACTGAAACACAAATTAAAATTTGAGTCAGTTCAGACAAAATTTAGACGTTTAAAATCAAAGCGACAGTTATATCGTTGAGAAATACAAGTTTCGAATGATGGAACTCGATTTGAAAAATTAAGGAAAATTTCTCAATACGTATTGGATCGATTCAAAGAAGCTGTGAATAAGTCAGTAACAGTTCATGATTTGGATCTTCGTAGATGGGCTTCAAAAGCTCGAGATGAAATTTCCTTATCGACAAAGTTATTCAAAGCTTCTAATAAAGGGGTTTACAGGTTTAAACAAAAACATGGAATCGTTTCCAGAAAAATAAACAAATTTATCACGCAGAAGTCAATAATTGAGAAAGATCACATAGCATTTTATAAATATAAATAGCGTCCTTCCAAAACTATATTATGGCGGTAAAAAATTTTTTTAAATTCAAAATATTATTTAAGACCAAGTAAATGTGAAAGCACTGATTTAATTTACATACCTAGTATATCTTAAATATACAAATGAGATCGATGAGTGTATTAGACATACAAAAGAGATCGATTTTTACATTCAATCAGTTATAATTCTGTTATAAATTAAAATTATTTCCTATTATTTTGGGATTTTGAAGTATCAGTTTTACCCTTTCAAACGCCCCATAACTTTTCTCTACTCACGAAATAAACTCATAAAACAGTAATTTGTACCATGTCTTCTCAGAAGAAGTATATTAAGCACTGTATTTTCTGTGCTCTGGTTAAAAAAAATTGCTACTGAAGCCGCCAAAATGATTTGTTTCGGTTTAGATGAAGATGCTGTAATCCACAAAATTTATAAAATGGTTTCAAAGTGGGTTTCGAAGTGACCATTTTGATGTTATTGATGCAGAACGTAGTGGAATGTCGAAAACTGTGAGACGCTCTGATATGATAATGACCTAGTTGTTACAATTCAAACAAAACGACTTTCTTCACAAAATCGTAATCAGGGATGAAAAAGCATTATTGATATTATTGAGTGAAATCACAATCTTTTTACCGAAATAGAATTCGGCAGCTGCCCGAAAGATGAGAGAAGTTTGTTGAAAATAATACGGATTATTTCAAAAGTTAACTATGTTTGTCTTTTTTTTTTGTAAATATACATTAAAATCATACTGAACAAATATCATACAAAGTTTATTCTCTTTAAAGTTTTTAAAACAATTTTTCTTGTCAATCTTTGCGATGTTTTGTCAAAGTTTACAAAATTGTTAAATTCAGTAAAATTTCCGAAGTAATATATGAAATGTGATATTTTCCATATTGTTTAATATCAGTTCAGGTTATCAATAATAACTAAATATGCTATTACCTGGCAAAATTCTTTATATGTAATCAATCTAGCGTCAAGGTGTTTTTCAAAACGTAACTTATTGTTGCGTGGTTTGTGTTTATATTTTTTGTGTTTAGTAAACGGACCTCTATATCAGAAGCTGTATTCATGCTACATACGGTAGTAGGCAACGAGCACTAGAAGTGGAAATATCAAATACAGAACATATATTCACATAGGTAAGAGATATTGAATTCCTTATATCCGTTGTATTAGTTTTCTTACATTAATATCAACATTAAGTAACAATATTATGGAATAATGACCTCATATAAAAACGTATCATTAACTAATATTCTGCTAACAAATAAATCCCCCATATAGGTACATATATGGCTTTGAGAAATATTTACATGAAATTCCTAATATTATTGTTAAGTTACATTTCGATATGCGCCGCTGTTATGCCAGACTACTTTGCTACCGATCATGATCAATCTTTAGACATGGACCTGCAACATTGCGATGTTTCCTCTTATAATGATTTACTGGTTTCTAACTCTCGGCCAATTCGATATAACTTAAATATCCTAATACTTGCGCTAATGAATCCGACATGGAACGTAGTTGACTGTATAAGTGATATCACGATTATTATTGAAAATTCGATAAGAGTCATAAGTTTGCACGCCTATGAATTGAATATCAACACTCGGATAAAGATTGTAAATACCAACTCACTTGAAGGCTACAGATTAACTGGCTACCGTTATTGCAAACACTCGCAGATTTTGGATTTGCAGTTTGATAAAGTAATAGTTCCTGGGACTTATAACTTGACAATTGGCTCTACTATTCGCCGTCCTTGGGACCGTTCTTGGAACGGTGTAGTTAAATACGAATACAAGAAAAGTGGAACAAATCTTGAGAAAGCAAGGTAAGAATTTACGAGAATCATACAGCTAACCATTGTATGTAAACATTCTTTTCTGCTGGTACAAGTGTTATGCTGGTTATACTGGTTTATTTAGTTATCATTCGTAAAAATAAAAAATAAAACCGATTAATTCAACGTTTTCTTGTAAAATATTTATCGACAAAGTATTTGTTCAGAATCCCTATGTCGATATATAAATCAATTAAAAATGATCATAATTGCGAAAACAAGCATTTACATAATTTACATTTGTATACCAGCCTTTTTTCAGTATTGACATATATATAAATTAAATTTCGTACAATTTTGTGAGATCATATGCAGACAATATTAATATTATGAGTTATGTAGAGAATATCTCATAAGTCGATACAATGAATTCGTAACATGGGAACATATGGCAGATTAAGACAAATATAAAAGTCTCATACTGTTTTGCAGTATTCGCGATAATTATCGAGTTATGAATCATAAAAGTCTAATAAGTGATCGTGCGCCGAGATAATATTAAAGAGTTGTTCGGGCTTAACGCGATTCAATCGATTCAGCTGTCGTGCGGCGAGATCTAGGAATGGCATCTCGCCATTAAAATAAGACAAGCAGCGCGGCACATTGTCCTTCTCTTCATCACCGACAACAGTTGCTGAATCGACTGGACCGCGCAATAACACGGGTAGCTGTATTCTTCTCAAATCATGCATATCTGTGTGCGTTCACTCGTCACATTTCTATAATTAATAATCAATAATTATTGCGAATATCGCAAAACGGTATGAGGTATATGTTTATCTTAATTCGTTCTATATCTCCATGAATTTCTTGTAGCAAGTTATGGAACATCCTGTATAATTCATATATGTGCATTATGTTTGCTAACTCAAATAGCCAATAGAGGCATACAGCTGATTGAGATAAAGAAAAGGATCAAATGCATTTTGCAAAAATCGTTAAAATGGATGGAGTTATGCATGGAATAAATGGGATGAATTAGCGTGTGTCGCGGCGGTACTGGATGGCGCGCTCGGACGTTCGAAGTTTCTAGCGAACCACTTTGCTTAAAACAGTTGCCATCGCGTAACTAAAGGAAAAAAGTACGTCGACAGCTATTGTTAGACTAAATGGGCTGCACTACAAGCTCTATCATTCGAGCGCGCTACTCTCTACTATCGCGACACATGCTAATTATCCGATTTTTCTATATATAATTTATCCATATATGTAGAAAACTCTTTTCCACATCTTTATGTTATAGAATGGTTAAAATATTTTATGTTTACAATATGTTCTAACGATAGGTTAGTCATCATGCAACCTAACATGGCTCGGAGAGTGTTTCCATGTTGGGATGAGCCCGAATTAAAGGCATTTTCAACATATCTACAGTATATCCTAAGCATTTAAAGTTTTCTCGAATGTACCTAAATATTCACGAAAAGTTTGACTTCGAACTTTAACAAGACGTATTTTAAGTGATACGCCTTCCGATATCTCCTTCCAATGTGTTCATTGCTCTGCTTGAAGACAACGATAATCATACAAAGAGTGAAATATCTAAGAGTGACACCATTTGGCACATGTCGCAAAAGAAGATGCTACAAGATGCAACGAGTATAATTGCACTGTCGATCGTTACTTACATTCTTTACGGGATTAACGGATGTATTGCCTAAGAGGATCACATAGTGTTCCCCAATAATACAATAAATTCAATGGGATGTTTTGGTCTTATAATATATAGGTATATATTAGACATGTGAATTAATTCGGTTCGTTTTTTCTTCCAAAAAAGACTTTAGTATAAAAAACATAAAAAAGTATACTAATCAAAGTATTTGCCATCGCTTGCTATTATTTTTTCCCATCTGTCTGGCAGTTGTTGTATTCTGTGATGGAAAAACGACTCGTCCTTCGAAGCGATCCATTCATTGAGCCATTTCTCTATTTCTTCATAATTGTTGAAGTGCTGGTCCGAAAGTCCGTGTGCCATCGATCTGAATAAGTGATAATCGGATAGAGCAATGTCTGATGAATACGGCAGGTGAGGGTAAAACGTCTCAGCCAAGTGCTTCCAATGGTGGCCTTCACAATCTTTCCAACATGTGGCCGAGCGTTATCGTGCTGGAAGATCACTTTGTCGTGTCTCTTTGCATATTCCGGCCGCTTATTCTTCAATGCGTTGTTTAAATGGATCAGTTGTTGTTGGTAAAGTTCGGCAGTAATGGTTTGGCTCTGTTTTAATAGTTCATGATACAGTATGTAGGTGTAGACCTTTTGGCCTCACCATATACAGGCATTACTTTCTTGCCGTGAATATTCCGCTTGGGTATCGATGTGGATGGTTTTCCATGGGTCGCTAATGGATTTCCTCCGTTTGGGATTATCGAAATATATCCACTTTCTTCTCTAGTCACAATATGATGCAAGAAACCTTTTCTTTTTTGCCTGGCAAGCAAAATTTCAGACATGGCTTTTCACCTCTCGATGTCTTTTTCTTTCAGTTCGTATGGCACCCATCTTCCTTCTTTGTTAATCTTTTTCATGGCTGCCAAACGCACAGAAATTGTTGATCGATCAATATTCAACAATTGCGCGAGCTCATATTGCGATTGACACGGATCTTCATCGATTAGCGCCGGCACTTCCTCGTTCTCAAACTTCTTCGGCTGACCTGGACGAGATTTGTCATCGACACTGAAATCATCACTTTTGAAACGTCGAAACCATTCTCTGCATGATTTATCGGTGAGAGCACTTTCACCATAAGCTTCTACGAGCATTCGATGAATTAAAGCGGCTGTTTTCTTCAAATGAAAACAGAAAATGAGAACTTCCCGGAGATGATGCTTTTTTGGCTCGAATTTCGACATTTTCGAATTAGATAAACACGATGTTATTATTACAAACCCAAACGTTTATCAACTGAATATTATTGCCAGATATCAAAACTAAAGAATAAAGCCTTTTGCAGACATTATAGGTTAGAAAATTACATAGTACAGCAATTGACCGCCAGATAGACCGAATTAATTCACACACCTAATAATAAAATAGATGTTATTATCATGCAGTGTTTAATTCGTTATTAGAACTTTTAAATTAACTTATACGTTAGTGTAATTTATGAAAGAGCTAAATTGTAGAAAAGCATACTGCCATTTCTATTATACATGTCATCACCTGATCATATGAATTCACAATTTATAGTGAAAAGGATGTTCCATATGATAAAGATATCGATTTCCCTGGCCGCAAGGCTCATATCGGCGAAGTCATTTCGCACCAAATGGCACGTCAGCCGTTTACAGCAGTGGTTACTCAGTCTCGGTGGGCCGACCTGTGGATAGGCGAAACACTATCGAAGCTTTACAGTCATTATATCATGAACGAGGTTAATATATATCTATCAGCATTATTAGAGGGCGAGATACTTTTGAATTTAAAGGCAAATGATCGGTATTGAAGACATTTCTTAATTTTTCTAATCGTTTTTCAATCATGTACAAACCTCATTGTATATGGAATACCGCTACTGCTAATGTGGAAAGAATTAATAGCACAACAAATATTTAATTTTGTAAGCATGACAGGTGTAAGGGTTTTCGTCATATATTTTGTATAATTTTTATATTTCAGCCATATAACTTTTGCTTGAAACCTCATAACATAACTGTTATATATAACTGTTATATATAAGTTACGGTCTCGTTATATACAATAACTATCCTGTAATATTTTAGTAACATGTTATTTGTATGTTACATAACTGCAATTTTATATGAGTGGATAATTACATCTAATGTACATGTATTATAACTTATTTATTTACTAATATGAGTGTATGTATGTGTAACTTATACTTTTGTAATTTGTTTGCAATTTACTTATTATATTATATAATGTTCAAATTATATAATACGTTAACTTATATAATATAACGTCAAAATTATATTCGTTATATTACAATAATATAACCGTTATATTTATGTTTGCTGGAGTACATTTGCATAATGTTAATTTGTGCACTAGCGTATATTTTAGTTATATCAGAATGATTTATTCTAGATTTTCATCGGTTCACTTAGTTTATCGGTTCAATTAGTGGATCTCTATGCAATCCAAATTCTTCAATTAACATTTCAGTATGAAATTAACTGTCAGATGAGAGCTCTTTCCGAATATGATGTACGAGTCGCGGATGAAATCGATGTTGGCCTCTGTTCTCGTTGGTATTATAATAAAGGTTAGTGTTTAACTGGAGATTTAAAAAAAAATATTCATTTATCGTTGGAAGAAAATACCATATAAATTATGAGACTTGGTCCTTACTCTATGTAAACCAAATAAACTTGTTATATACATCGTTCTGTTTTATTTACAGGTCTCGCTCTTTTACGTATGATAGAGTATATAATCACACGAGATAAGTTTCAACTAGCTGTCAAAAAATATTTGGGCGAATTGTAAGTAACACTTTGTAGTATCATTATATAATACGTACTTCGCTATTAGGTGTTGCCTGTGAAAGATAACTATATGTACGAGAGAATTTATACTATTTCAAATCTATGTGTTTATGTATTAATTAATTAATCGGGCTTAAGAGAGGCATATTATTTATTACGTAGAATTTTGATATATTTATGCATTTACGTTAAAAAGCTAAACTGAACACGTGGTTAAGTAAAAATGTGTTTCGTATTGTAAAATTCATAAATTATTAATAACATAAACATATACACGTGCACGCACACATACACGCAACGTTGAACTTTTCTCTTTATAGTAAGTTTCGTTCTGCCACTCCTGATAATCTCTGGATCACTTTACAACATATACTTGATGACAGAACCAATAAAATTGTTAGAATTAGTGAAATTATGGATACGTGGTTAAGTCAAAGATATTATCCTGTTATAAATGTTTTTCACAATCTTCAAAATAATACAGTCAGATTAAATATCACTGGTAGTGTCGACATGAGAAAATCCACGTGGATGATACCGACAACTTATACTTTATACAATCCTTTGCCTTACATGATCAGTGATATTATGATAACTTCTGAAATTACAACTATTAAACTGAAGCAGAATATTAATTTTGTCTTATTTAATAAAGAACAAAATGGTAAGTGTATGTACAGGGTGATTCGAAACAATCAGTTGTCCTTAATATGCCATATTCTTGAGCAAATTCTAAGACTATTCTTCTTCTTGCAAAATGTTATTCGATGATTAGTTACTGAGTTAAGATAAATAGTTCGTCTAGTGTCGGGTATAGAAAGCAGACAGGGACGGAACAAGTAACCGTTGAGGCGCGTGCCGCCTAGGCGCTGATGTTGGTCGCTCGGTGCGATGTACTAATCGACGCATGTAATAACATTCATCCGTATTATTTTCAAAACTTAAAAATTTGAACAACCGTGAGTGTAATAGCAAATATAGTATTATAAATTAGCAGGATATTAATTGTTCTGTCCCTGCCTGCCTTCTGTACCCGGCTCATAATAGACGAACTATTTGTCTTAATAACTCAGTAACTGAGCATCGGATAACATTTTGCAAGAGAAATAATCTTAATCAAGAGAAATAGTCTTAGAATTTACTCAAGAATATGACATATTAAAGACAACTGCTTGTTTCGGATCACCCTGTATACATATGAGGTAAGTTCATGACACTGTCACGAACTTTAAAGAGTAAAACAATTTCAACATAATACATTTTTTATTTTATATACAATAGTTTTTCGTGAATACAAATTTAAATTAATAACAATATAATGATTATTTAATTTACCACAGGATACTTTCGCGTGAATTATGATGAAAATAGTTGGAATCGAATTGCAAATGTTTTGCACTCTGATAATTATAATCAAATAAATGTCCTCAATCGCGCGCAATTGATTGATGATGCATATTATTTTATGACACAAAACTACATATCACCGCTTATATTTTGGAGAATTGCAAGTTATCTAAAGCATGATGTAAATTACATAGTCTGATATCCCATGTTTAATATTCTATCGTTTATGTGGCCTATTTGGAATAATCCGGCTACGGGAGTGAAACATATCAAGGTAGGCACGGTAAACCGAATTTCATCAGTTCATAAGTTAATTAAGGGACACGTAGTCTGCAACAGTCATAAAAAAAATTTCATAATATTGAAGATGAATTATTCGGACCAAAATATAGAAAGTAATCTGTTCCTGATCATAAAAATGTACATATAAGTTCAGATATATGTCACGCATGTATCATGTATTTATATATGCATATAAATATCTGTTCCCGATAAACAACGCTACGTACTAAAATTAAATTATAATGCTGTTATTTCAAACTGTTGTCACTTCAATATTCATGTGGTATCAATATTCTTTAACCTAGGAAGAAGTACGTCAAATACTGGACGGCTTACTTCAAAGTTTGGGATATGAAGAAAAAAATGATGAGGACAATATGTATAAAACACTGAGATTATTAGGAACAAGATGGGCTTGTAAATTAGGGCATAGAAAGTGTCAAATAGCTGCTACGACACAATTGTCTGGGGATCTCTTCAAACCTGATGATAACAAGTAAATCTTTATCCTTTCTAATCTAATCCTTTACTAATTTTTTTAAACATGTTTCTTTATTACTTGTTACGCCATATGTTTGATCGGTCACATGATTCAAACTTAAACTTCGCTAATGGTTGATATTTTTCGCACATATAGATTTTCACCATGGTGGAAGGATTGGATATATTGTGCCGGTATGAGTTTGGCCAACGAAACTATATCGCAGATGTTGTTTGAAAAATATAAAAATACCACGGATATAGATATTTTGAGATACTTATTTTGTTCAGATGATGCACAAATTATCGTGAAGTATACGGATATAATGTTATCTTTCATGCGTAAAAATATGCTACCATATAACGAGCTGATTAAACTTTATCGTATTGTTCTAAAGAAGCATGTACGGAAGGATGATGTTCTGAAATACATCGTAGAAAATAAAAACATAGAAATTTGGTAATTGTCTCTCCTATAAATAATTGTAGTGTGACTGATCGTGAGGAAGTATAGTGCTTCTATTAACAATTAATTCTTTTTAATTTATAGGAGGCTAGGCACTATTTTAAACACAAAATTGTTTGGTGATATGATAATGAATGTATATTTAGACGAACATTTTTCTAAAGTATATATTCTTTCGTTTATTTTGCTTTGCGTTTAATATGTTTATTAACTCACATTTCATTTTCAAACACATAATACATGTGATAATTTATTTTTCGTTAAAGTTAGAAATTATGGATAAAAATGCAGTTGAGGTGTCTTATGAAGTTGTCAAAATAACCTGTTTCAGATTATAGAATTTGCAGTAGATAATGCCAACTTATTCGAAATAAATGTGTATGACATATCCAAATTAAAAACAGCTCAAAAGGAGAGAATTAATAAAATGAAGGAAATAATTTATTCGTTCTGAATAAGAAAAGGAAGATATATAATTTCTGAACAAGCGAGTTTACAAAATATGATGGAATTCAAATAATTAAAGTGGCCAAACTGAAAGCTATTGAAAATGGGGAGTGAATTGAGATGTCTGTGTTTAAAATTGTGATGTCTATTTTTTATCATTGTATTTTGATTATGTATATTTTATTATCACATTATTCTTACATTTCTATATATTTTATTTATTTACATGCATATAGACATACACATTGTATAGTACATTATAATAATGTATATTACTATATAATTATGCATATATAATTATCTAAATGTCTATGTAATATACCATGTAAAATGTTTATAATTTAACCATTACATGTTTCATATGTACATAAATATATAAACATGCATTCAGGCACGTGATTCATACACAAACATATATAGAAAAAAATATACACATATATATATGTGTATATTTTTTGTATATATATATATTATATATGTGTGTACAAGTATAATCCACTCATTTGCAAAATGTCTTGCATACATTTTTTCAAGCAAATTGCAACAAACTAAAATGTCATACGTATATTATTTTTAATTACTAATATCGTTTAGCGCATTAAATAAATCATTGCGCCATAAATTGTTAGAAATATTATAGCAGAAAAATTTTATTACATTTCAAATATTTACAATAATTATTATATTATATAATATTATATACCTATACAGATGTAAAACATATTTATATATTATATTGTAATATGTATCATTCTTTATGTATATAGTATATAGGGTTTGTCAAAAGTGTGGAAACTTTTAAATAATTTTTGTAAAAATGAAAATATGAAAAAACGGTAAAACACGTATTTTGACTTTTCAAAAAAGCTACACTATGACATGGATACTGACCATTCCCCACCCCCTGGTACATGGGGGTAAAAGGGGGTTGAAAATTTTTAATTGGACTAAGGGTCGAGTGGGGGCTCATTTGAAAGGTCTTTTCATAGCAAACACACCCTTAAAATTTTAAGTCGCTACGACCCCCCATTAAAAATGGCGGCCGTTCAAATTTCGAAATTTCATGCACTTAATGTTATCCAGGATCAATCGGTTACTTAAAATCAATTGTTCTCATTGCTACTTAAAATCAGTTGTTCTCACGGCTACTTAAAATCAGTTCTCACAGATCTTAGGCACATTAAAAATTAAACGTTCTAAAAATGGCTGGCGAATTGTCGGAACGTGAAAGAATCACTATCCTCATGATACGTGGATAGGGTAACGAGCGGTCGTACGCTGCAGTCGCTCAATTATTTAATGAGACGTATGCGAATCGTCGAATTAATAAGTCCACTGTCTTAAAAACAATGGAACATTTTAGAGAAACTGGTAGCGTAAACAATCGCTCTAAATCAGGGAGACCTGCCATTAACGAAGAAAAACAACTTGATATTCTGCAGATATTTATTGAAGGTCCCAATTCTACTATTAACAGAGCCGCTCAAATTCACGATATTGCTCCCAAGTCCGTTTGGAGAATTTTAAAGAAAAACAAGTTTCATCCATTCAAATTACAATATGTTCAAGAATTGCAAGACGGAGATGTGGATTGTCGTATAGGTTTCTGTGAAAGAATGATGGCACTAATAGATGTCTGACCTATGTCCCCTTATCAAATTGTTTTTACAGACGAAGCAACTTTCATGTTAACGGGAGAAGTTAATAATCAAAATTTTTATTTCCGGTCAGATGAGAATCCGAATTGGGTGCGGGAAACTCACACACAATACCTACAAAAAATAAATGTACAGTGTGGAATAATAGATGGCTACTTAATAGGACCGTTTTTCATTTTGAAGAAAACCTGGACGCTCAAAGGTATGACAGATTACTTGTAGATCAAATAATTCCAGCTATACAAAATATTTTTCAAAATAATTTCGAAGAAATATGGTTTCAGCATGATGGAGCTCCTGCTCATTTTTGTTTAGGGCCATGTCAAATTTTAAATGAGACTTTTCCATTACGATGGATAGAAAGAAGGAACAGAAATGAGGGAGGAGAGGATTGGCCACCTCGGTCACCAGATCTAACTTCTCTTGATTATTACTATTATCTACACCTGCGGACACCTGAAGAGTAAGGTTTACAAAACAAAACCTGAAAGCATCCAAGAATTGATACAGCGAATAAGGGATGAGTAGTATGGGGGTAGGTATGGCCCGTCAAAACATTCCCCCTCCACTCGACCCTCCGGTGCCACTAGACCACCGGCGCCCAAGGCTGAAAATGGCGGAAATTTGAATCACCGGAATAAAAATTAGCGTAATCTAAATATTAAATT
Source organism: Harpegnathos saltator (assembly GCF_003227715.2). Lineage (NCBI taxonomy): Eukaryota > Metazoa > Arthropoda > Insecta > Hymenoptera > Formicidae > Harpegnathos > Harpegnathos saltator. The sequence goes on along the minus strand of NW_020230671.1, from coordinate 24,892 downwards.
TTTATTATTCATATTAGGCGTTGTTAGTGATTCTAGCTCTTGGTCAGCTGGTTAATTTGCATATTACTTTTGGAAAAATCTCCTTGGCACTCTGCGAGAGGTTTGAGAACCCGGGAGACCTCAGCTCTCGAGTCAAACATCTTTACTACTACTCTACTCTTTGCTACTCTTTGGTAGAGACTGGTCAGGACATACACGTAGAACGGAGAGAGTGCGTGTGTGTGTGTATGTGTGCAGTTAGTGTGAAAAAGTCTCTGGAAAAATCCTATAAAAGGCCCTGACCGGATTCGAACCTGGGTCCGCTGGCTCTTGAGTCAAGCGTATTATGCCCTGCGTTACTGCTATATCCTGATGGAAACTAGCTATATTGTATACATACGAAGAGTATCGACATCACGCGTGAAAAATTTGGCCAATTCTAGAACTTACGGAACTCGAGACCCCACCATGAGACCCCGGCTTTCGACTTTCGTGAGCGTGCGCGAGCATTTTCGAGCAGGTAGGGATCATTTCGAAGACAAAAACTACCCGGCGGTTGTTGGAAGACGATACCTCTGGTCTATGTCTACCCCGAATATTTTTACCTGTACGGGTCTCTCGCTTTCGAACTCGAAAAGTTTACAATGGGGTTTGTTACCTCGAACTGGAAATCACAGGGAAGAGAGAAGAGGCGAAGAGAAAGGAATGTATAATATTTTTCATAGAATTCATTCACATTTTATTCTTATACATTTTTCTTAATACAGGATTGAATCTGGTACACAGGGATATCATGATCTAGCGATTTACGCTTACATTGACAAAGGATTTTCTTATACATTCGTACAATCAATCGATCGTTTCGTTCGTAATCATTGGTAAACAAACTGTTAAACTGCCCGAGGTTATAACCCCGACATATAAAGTAAAGAAAAACACAGCAATAATGACTACAAGTCGTCGATAACAGTCTCTGTAGTTGAAAGGTATTCCATTGGTAAGTGACGGAATTTCTTCTAAGACGCAGGAGAAATCGTGAGTCCCAGGGTGGCATCCCGTAGCTGTCGAAATATGTGGCAGCTCCATTCCGATCGACGTAGAATGCGACCCAGTGCTGTCCCGGACGATCATGATTGTCCGTATTAGCGACTACTGCTGTCGACCTTGTCCACACCCTCGGTAGTCTGTCGGCTGGATAGACGCCTGTGTATCTAGCATTGAGATGTTGCAATGCATGTTGAATTTCGAGCGAATTCATTTTATATAATTTCGTTTATCTCTGGTAACGCGATTGTTATATTCTTCGACGGCTCGACGGAATGTTCCAACTCAGTATTTGTCTCGTTTTTCTCTTCTTCAACTGGTGACTGTTCGCTCCCTGATTTGTCGGAGTAACTATTTTCTCTGTCTTCCTCGTCAATTTTGGAGGACAAGCACCGGGTCACATAGGTGTTACAGCGTTCCTGATGTTGATTTGACTTTGTTCAATGAACCAGTGTTTCAATTTGTATGCATTGCACAATGCATACAAATTGAATATAATTTGTATGTAATGCACAATGATAACGTCTGTGTTTTCTAAATGTGTGGAATGAGCAGCCTTCTATTCGTTCACTGGGTGAAAGATCACTGACCGTCGGCGAGATATTCTCCAGATTATGCACGTTTCGCGCTAACAAATTTTGCAAGTAGCTCGCTTTTTCCTTGCCTTTTGTCATGAAGTCACGAATATGACTCGTAATTTCGTGCAAGCGGGGATAAAAATATTTTGGATTAACCTCCCCATACCACTCGATTCCATGATAATTCAGCGAAAGCCAGTTATTTATCTGTTTTAATTTTTCGTTCAATTCCGCAAATGAATATTCTGGAGCTAAGATCCAATGTCCAACAAATGCCTCATTAATACCGACAATAGCCACTTTCTTGAGCACATAGGTATCGTTGCTATCGCGAAAACACTACACTTCGATGATCACATCCATGTTCTCGCTGTATTCTCAATTCTGCTTGTCGAAACTATACTCTTTACGCTTCGAAGCCGACTGAGTTCTTTTCTCAAAATTTTTACTTTGGAGGAGAATGATGCTGAAAATCTTTACACGGGAAGGGGAATGACGTCGAAAAGAAAAGTGGGGGGACTCGTTTTAACCGCTATAATCTATAATGACTTGACGAGGAGAATCTATTTCCAGCACACTTTCAAATTCAGCGTAAACTAAGCAATTGACCGTTGTTGTGATGGCTCTTTCGAATCATACTTCCATTCGCAAACTACCGTGTTTCACAAGGTTCCATTGGCCTACGCAATTAGCTGACAGATCAGGAGTGAGATCAAAAGCGAAAAGAGTATAACCAGCAGGATAATCTTCTCTGGATATAGAATTAGTTTCGTTCAAAAAGTAAATGCCCGCTCCTGAGAAAAGCGTGTGATACGCCTCGGCGTAGAGCATCTCGTTACCAGAGAATTTGGATTGTAACGGCCTGCTAGGGATTTGAGTACCATCGACATACAACGAAAAGAAATTTATTCCATAATGCTGGAAATTGAATGGATTTAAATGCCGGGCACTGTTAAATGCTTTGTTATCAACAAAGCCGACAATTATGCGCTTTGGTATTTGTCCAAGAATGACGTTGTCCAGTGTCTCTCCTACGACGCTGCTATGAATCGTGAATGATTTAACCTCGACTCTCGTGAGGGGGTATTTAGCAATAGTCCTGGTCAACATTTTCGTATGAGCGAGTAATATGCCTGGGTTTATTCTAGCTTTTCTGATGAGTAGTGTAGCCTCTAAAATGCGTATCCGTGACATAGTGTTTCCCTCCATAAGGCAGAAGGAATCTTTCGAACGAACAAGCCTCATGCGCACTTCGACACAGTTGATCAAGAATTTATCTTGATTGAAGACGTCGCAGTGAAGATGACCTATGAGATCCAGTGTTCGCCCTCCTTGTACAAAAGTGGTTCGCTTGTCGAGTCTGTGATTGCTTGGTATCGCCCCAGGTAGAGCGTCCATATTCCCTGCAGTATCGCTGTACCACAGGCACGAAGCCAGGTGGGAGGTTTTTACTGGTGAAGCATAATTTAATAACGCCTCTATGTAAGCGCAGTAAGCGTAAGCATTGTTTGGAGGAGACACAAGCTTTTGATTGAAATATATGTCGATTTAATTGAACATCGAATGCAGTATATGGTTTACTGGGCCTACTTTTCTTGCGGCGACTCCTGCTCCGGTTTCCGTTTCTACTCGTATGCGTAGCGACAGCATGGTGTGAGCAAGATCTATGTATTCTTTTCCATGCCCGGGTACGACGAATTCGACGGGCGCATCGTCCGTGAGAGAAGACACGGGTTTGTAGTGAATCCATTGTGAACTCTCAATACTGGTTTGTGTAGGCGGCAGGGTGAAGAGATCGAGTTCACTCTTTAAACATTCACAGGAATGCATATGAAGAAAGGACATGCTTCGAAAGCATGCGTTTGTTGTTTAGGAAAAAATGTCTGACACAGTACGCTTCTTGATAATTCCTCGACGTTTAATGAGTCCTCTCCCGCTTCTTTTCACTGAACGCTTCCTCTTCATGGCTTTCTTCGCTAGCTTCTTACCCGATTTCTTCCCTGATGCGTTTCTTCGAGTTACTTTCCTCTTACTTGATTTAGAAGCGCTAACCCGATGTTTGTGCGAAGATGATTTACCGCTGTATCCGCTTGACGTGTTGAAAGGAAATTGAACTTTTCCGATTTTCGCAGGAACTTTATATCCCGACCTCTTCATCAAATTGTTAAGGTGTTCTTCCGTTCTTCTTTTGAGATTTGAGCCTGATTCCTTCAGGCGTGTTTTAACAGCTACTTTCAATGGTGTGTTATTCCCCACGTCATCGAGTATATTAATCCCTGCGCGTAGAGCTTCTTTTCCAACAACACGCGCACCACTGGCTAAACAAGGCAACACCCGTCTGAACAGACCACTGAGAAAACTACCGACACCGACCGCTCTGATACCGCGACCCTACGAATACTCGTGGAATTCCGCCACCACGATTTCTCCCGGATTGTGCTTCGTAATATTCTAAATAAGGTGTCATATCTATGTGTTCTAATTACGGAATAATTATCTCTAATCTCGACGTCTAAATTGTAATGTAACTGTCAACGTCCCAAATTCAAATGGTATTCTTTCGCCAACCTGATCTCTTATATCTATTTCGATCGTGCGGAAACATGTTAATCGCAATGGAATATAATTCGGTGGCGAAAAATGCTTTACCATGTTACGTCCATTTGCTTTACCATGTCCGTAGGCATATTTACCTTCGTTGTATTCGACGGGAATCACTCGGAGAAGAGGAGAATGCACGTCTCCCGTTATATAGGACTCGCAAATATCGCAATAAATAAAGAGTTTATCAGGTACACCCCCGTACCACACTACCTGGTTCGTCGGACATAAGTTTACGTTTTGCCGTGGTGAAAGCGTAAAACTTTTCTTCTTCAGCTTTCTGGGGATTCACATTACGATCAGTATTGGGATAGTATGCCACACGTCCCTGTATAATTTTCGACAAGTTAAGATGAATTAATTCTTCACTCGGTCTATACATATCGAAGCCAAGTATACGAGCCACTTTGTCGGAAAACTTTATGAAATGAAGTCTATTGCATTCTTTAATATCGCATGTGCAGTACAGCGTTACTTTACCACCATGATGAGGATCCTGGCGCCAAGCAATGTGTGTTTTGAGCAATAAGCTAGCGTTGTTTAAAGCCTGTAACAGTTCGCTCATCGTGGCGTAAACCCCCGGGGTTATGTGGGTAACCTTGAATTTGGGTAGTTGGTCTTCATCTTTTTTGACGCTTTTGGTATTAATATTTTCACGTGGTAACGAAATGAATTTGAGTTCTGCATCTTCCTCAGGACGCACGTGTAAAAAACTAAAGGGGAATTGAATTTCGGTAAGCGCAACTTCCCATAAACCAGTAAGCTTCACTTCTTGAGGCAATTCCGTAATAAATGAAGTAGTTGTATTTTCTGGATAGTGTCGCATGCTACTATTGTTCAGTAGAATCATGAGAAACCGGTCTTCCCCCATCATGGTTTGGAATAGCTTTAGGTTCGAAGCAGGTATCCAGGAATTGAATTTAGAGGGGTAACCCCGCCAGCTGACGAATAATTCTTTATTAGCTCCTCGTCCTCTGCGTCGTATCACTTTATCCACGATAAACTCTTTTTCTTGTAAGTTTTTATTTACCCGGGCCAGTTCTTGTTCGTAGAATATCCCATCGATCACTTCATCTGATAGTTCACTCAATTCGTACACACGAGGATTTCGCCATTCGAGAATACGGTGAATCCGAAATATTTCTTCCGTCCAGTTCGCCTCATATCCTTTCTCAAAGACTCCTTTCGCTCTACTGACTCGCACTAATGTACTCACTTTGCATTTAGCTCCTCGACTGTGATTTCTTCGAACGTTCATCGAGACGGTGGTATCGCTGCTGCATATGTTCACGAGCAAGGCGTGCGTTGTCCAACGTGACGCTTGCCGGTTCCATTTTAATGGTGGAATGTCGAGTGTAGTTGTAAGTGTGAACGATGCCTTACAAAACATCTATGTAACGACGTGTATTTTTGTGAGTAAAATAGCGCCATAAGCGTTCTTTGAGCGTTCTGTTGAAGCGTTCGACCACTGCTGCTTTGACATTAGGATTTCGCACCATGCGAAAACATATGTTCTTTTCCTTCAGAAAATTTTGAAATGCTTGACCGATGAATTCTTTATCCTTGTCACTCTGCAACTACGCCGGCACCCGCCCTTCGTTTCTTGAGAATACGCGACGAAAAGCCTCCGTCACACTGGTCGAAGACTTGCTTCGTATTGGTTCCACCCAGACAAATTTGCTAAACATATCGATGATTGTCAACAAGTAACAATAGTCTTCGTTGTAATTTCGGAGATTAGCGAGTTCGATTAAATCGACCTCCTACAGATCGTCGATATTCGTGACGTTGTAATGCAAACGTAGAAATTTATGTCGTATCGGCCGATGAAATATGTACGCATCCTGCGACTGAAGTCAACGAATAATCTCTTCGCGTGCGGAGCCAGGTCCTGCTGCTCGCGAAAGATTTTTTATCGCAGAGTATCCCGCATAGTGTGCAGGATCGTAGTAGAATTTTGCGAGATCGGTCATTCCAGCGTGTTCCAATTGATCAAACGTCTTTTATTCGCTGATTTAGATGCGTTGTCGTTCACACGCGTTTTACGCCTATATTGATCGGAAGTTATAAATATTGCGTGTACACGCCCCCGTCGCGTTCTTCTCCCGTGAGAGACATCTCCCGATAGCGCGCTTGCACGTTCGCCCCTTCAATGGTGGAAGTCGATGTGCATAGCTGTTAGCCGTTGAAGAAGCTATACTCAATTCTAACGGGTTCCAATTTATCATGGATCTTTTATTCGCTGGTTTAGAAATGTCACCGCTCATTCGCGTTTTATTTCTATTCTCATTAGTTGTTACAAACAGCGCCCGTCCATCCTCGTCATCCTTTTCCTCAAAAGACGTCTGGGCAATCTTACGTTTAGACCAAAGTTGATTGTTAGGTGACGGGAGCGGGGTACTGCTACCTTTCGGAAGAGTTTCCCTCAATCTCGCGGAAAGATCATTTTCTTCCGTGTCTTTCTGCAGTAATTCCTGATTTCCTACAAATTCCGGAGGAGTATTCACTTCACGCAAAAGTCGTGCAAACTGTACTCTCACTACCGCTCGGCTAGTTTTTCGTTCGCGAGCCGCGTCGTTCAAGAGATCGAGGATATTCGATCCTCTCAGAATTCTATGATCTATAGTCACGACTCCCTGTCTTTTTTTTTTTTTTTTTTTTTTTTGACGAGGAGGAAATCCATCATGGATACCCTGACCCTCGGGGAAGGGCCAGGGTTATGCCGGACTCCTACCGGCTAAAACCTCCCCGGGTGGCGCTGCGAAGGGACTTGGGTCGGGGCCCCGGTGCCGCGTAACTGCTAATCGGGGCCCTGAGTCCAGGTTCGCACCTTCTGTCCCTGAGGGGCGGGGTGGGGGAGGGGGGAAGCCGACCCGAGGGTCCGCTTCGACCGCCGCTCCCCCAGGGGAAGGGGGAAGCCGGCCCGAGGGCCCGCTTCGACCACCGTTCCCTTTCCCACCCCTCACGCCTCGTCTCTTCGGTCGGGAAGGGGGAAGCCGGCCGAGACCCGCTTCAACCACCGTTCCCGACCAGACGAGGCGCCGCCGATACACGTTGTGTGGCTGACTGACCCACCGTATCAGCCAGCCACCCTACCTTGGAAGGGCTGGTTGGGGCACCGGGAGTCCCCGCCCGGTGCCCCACCCTCCCGCCCGGCGGTTGCGGGGAGATATACTCCCCTAGCCGCCGGGCTCTCCCCACCTCCGCGGAGGAATGGGGCGGGGGTCCTAATGACCCCCCTCCCGCATGTCCGATTTGTCCATCGGACCTGCGATTCAGGGGGGGGGAGGGGCATTTTTTCGATGACTAATCAATCACCGATACCCTCTCCCCCCCTTATTGTCATCCGACGCCCGTTTTGGCGGGAGTCGGTGGTCTGCGGGTGTGGGGCCTAGGCCTAAGCCTCGGCCCCCATCCGCTCCCTACACCCGCTGCTGCTGTTTGTAGGGCAGCAGGGGGTGGCGGCGGCAGCGGTGCCACGTCCACCCCAATTACCGGGACGGTCAGCGTTGCTGCCACTGCCACAAGTGGGGCAAGCCTTTGCAGCACCACCACCGCCACCCCTCTGTCTCTCTGGAGGGCTCCCAATTGCCCTCTCCAGGTCGTTTTCCTCCTACCTCTCGCTCTCCTTATTGGAGGAGGAGCAGGGGGGTGAGGAGGAGGCGGAGGTGGTGGCTGAGCCCCAACCTCCGAAGTTCCTCCTCCTCCGAGGAGTCTGCGTCCCCTCCCTGCTCCTGCTCCTCTCCTCCTCTCCACTGGCGGTGGCGGTCTCTCCGCCTCTTCCGCCTACCCCTTCCCTCTGCTCTCCTTCTTACCTCCTCGTCCTCCTCCTTCTTCTTCATAATTTTTTGCGACCCTGGCTTCCCTTACCGGGCGTCTCCTATCCTTTGGAATTAATCCTTTTGAATCTCTATAAACACCAATCGGGATCTCCTCCTCCTCCTCCACATGTCCACCAATAGGTGGGGTGATCGCCCTTTCTTTCCCCTCTATGCGCGTTCAGGGGCGAGGGAGCACGCCGCATGCCGCGGGGCGCCTCCCTGAACTTTGACCCGCATTTCCTGGATGCTTCGAGGGCGGGGAGGATACCGCCACATGCAGCGGTGCCTCCCTTAAACCACGGAGCATCTCCTTCACCTCCTCCAGCTCCTTCCTCACCTCTGTCAGTGACGTCTTCAAATTAGCGTTCTCCGTCCTCAGTTCTTCTATGTGAGGTTCAGGTTATTCCCGCATCTATCTT